>NC_056729.1:647214755-647237255 GCF_019279795.1 Protopterus annectens | reverse complement strand
CAGGAAAAAAAACTGCCACAGTGAGCAGAATACATAATGGTAAGTTGTGTGTAAGGATTGGAGGCTAGAAAGTAAACTGTCACTGACTTGGCAGATAGGTTTTCATCTACCTTCATTTTTTTCACCTTTCTCATACAGCAGTAGTTTAAACAGTCATTGCATATTGAAGGACCATAAATATAGCAGAATAAAAGTAACGTTTTGTAACAAGATATAGTTGGAAGTGAGAAAAAAGTTGTGGACAACTGGTAGCACTTGAACTGCAGTAGTAATAGGTTCATAGGTTCATAGGTTTATACTAGGCTATCTGCCCTAAGGCATTTATAAGCCTAGCCCAAATTTTTGTGGCTTACGCCACCCCTTATATGAAAAAATACTGTGCCCATTAGTTTGTTGTGCCTCTGTCCAGCAGTGACACAGAGATGATTCCCGGGGTAAACCTACGATCTCCCATCCACAGGTCAAGATTTCTCTTGAACAGAGCCAGCGAGGTGCTCTCCCTCACATGGACCGGGATTTTATTCCACAGCATAGGGAGTCTCTGAGTGATAAATCTATCCCTCCAGCATGTCCTATTTATATCCGTGCTAAGGTTTAAGTCGCTTGCTCTAGTGGTTTTGGTGGATTTGGATTTTTTGAGGTGGAGCATGTCCATTAATTCCGGGTTGGACATGGCCTTGTATGTCAGGCACATGTCACCTGTGAGCAGACAGTATGTGACTGAATAGAGCTGGAGTTTCTTCAATCTGGCAGCATATGACAGATTTTGGAGTCCCTTTATCCTTTTGGTGAGGAACTTTTGTGGTCTCTCCAATTGCTGCAGATGTCGGGTGAGATACATCCCGAATGGGGCATTGTACTCAATCATTGGTCTGATAAGTGAAGAGTACAGGGGAACAAGCCCCAAGAAATTATTAATATATATAATATATATAATTAATTAATTATTTTTTCTAAAACCGATGTTTATATTAGTGTAAGCAAGAATGGAACTGAAACAGGATGGTGAAGCAGTGGTCAACATTGCTGACTCACAGTATTTGGTTCTGTGATTTGGTAAACAAGTTTAGGTCCATGTCAGTTATTTCTTGGGGCTGTGGTTTCCTCATATATCCTAAAGACAAAGAGCATGTGAGTAGGTGTATTGGCTGTACTCAGAGCTACCCCAGGTGTGTGTGTGTGTGTGTGTGTGTGTGTGTGTGTGTGTGTGTGTGTGTGTGTGTGTGTGTGTGTGTGTGTGTGTGTGTGTGTGTGTATGGGGGGAGACACATATTCAAACGGTCTGGGGTCCTATCCAGAATTGTTTCATGCCAAATGTCTACTGCATGTTGAAATAGATTTTGGCTGCTTTCAGCCCTGAAATGAATAGAGTGGACACTGAAACTGAGTGAATGAACACAGGACACATACAGCAAGACACAGTGATAAAAAACAGTGAGGCATAGTGATAAAAGCAGTCTCATGGTTTTAGTAAGAATATATCATACATGCTGTATCATAATTTGAATATGTTTTCCAGGCATGTGAAATATTCAGATGTATAAAAAATCATATTTTGAATAATTTGGAATGTTTTCATTTAATGAATATCTGTTGCAGATCCAGTTAATGGAGAGAAGATGCTTAATTTACTTGATTGGGTAGTGTGTTTTACAACTTGGGTTGTAGTCATGGGAATACTGCATCACTGTAATTTGTTTTATCTGTAGAACTTTGAAGTGACATGGATTTAAAAAATGAAGGCCTTTGTTTGCAGGCTAAGGGGTCAGCATAAAACACCTGATACATATGAAATCAGTTTTAGATTGTTTCTGAATTCTGTGACATGTAGTTCATAATCTGATATGTAGTGCAAGTACAGTAAGTACTTAAAAATGTTAGTGCATATTGGACACCTAGTCAATACCTAACCTATATGGATGACATACAAAGCAACTTATTGTTGTTTCAATAAAACAGCAGTTTACATGTGAGTATGTTTATATTTAATAAAATATTTCAAAATATATTGGTTTAGGTACGTGATGAATTTACATTTTTGCATTTTTGTAAATTTAACTCTTTTTACAGATATCGTGTCTGAACCCAAGAAGAATTGTAGGCAATATGATATTATCATGATGATGAATCTATGAAGCCTTCAAGACTAGCAGCACATTTAATAAAATCTCATGCTGATAAAAAGATAAGTATTTATCATATTTTGAAGCACTTAAAGAAAAATTTTTGAAACAACCAACATTGGCAGGTATGTTTTTGGCAGCATCCAAACAAGATCATAATGGGTTGCGCATTCCTGACAACATTACCTTACTGGTTGCTAAATTGGGAAAGCCGCATAGTATTGGTGAAGAACTAATACTACCAGCTGTTGGTGAGGTCATACACACTGTACTGCACAAGCCAGCATCGGATATCATCAAGAAAATTCCTTTGAGCAATAGCACAGTACAAAGAAGACTTGATGAAATGGCCCAAGATGTTGAAGACTCATGATGTGATTGCTTAAAAACAACCCAGTTCTCTATACAACTTGATAAGTCTACTTTATCAGGAAAGGAAGGCTTACTTTTAGCCTATGTAAGATACACAAAAGAAGAAAAAATTTGCCAAAAATTATTTGCTAAAAACTTACTGACACTAAAAAAAGAATCGGTATTTCATGCATTGGAAGAGTTTTTTTAAAAAAAAAGAAATCCCTCTGAATAATATGTTGTCAGTTGCTACCAATGATGCTCCAGCAATGGAAGGGCGCCATCGCAGTTTTATTGTATGTTTAAAAAATGCAGTGCCACATGTATTCACTGTACATTGTGTGATTCATCATCAATATTATTTGCCAAAAACCTGAGTGATCACCTAAATAGGTCATTACATTATTTAATTGCAGCAGACAACAAAATCAAGTCATTCATTGAATGACAGATAGGCTCATAGGTTCATAAATAGGTACTAGGCTATCAGTCCAAGGGCCTGTGTAAGCCTAGCCAACAAGGTTCCCTGGCTTACGCCACCCACGAAAGTTATTCTCCTGTGCCACTGTCGAGCAGAGACACAGAAGTGATCCCCAGGGTGTATTTCCTATTTCCCATCCACTCATCAAGATTTTTCTTGAAGAGTGCTAATGAAGAACTTTGCTTGACATAGATGGGTAGCCTGTACCAGAGTATGGGAAGTCTCTGGGACAGGAATCTATCCCTCCAGCATGTCCTGTTTATTGTGGTGACAAGGTTTAGGTCCCTAGAGCATGTAGCTCGGAGGGATTGGGATTTATTTAGGTGTAGCATGTCCAACAGCTCTGGGTTTGACATAGCTTTATATGATAGGCAGAGATCACCTAGACAATATGCTACAGAGTAAAGCTGGAGTTTTTTGAGGCAGTCAGTGTAGGGCATTTGTTTGAGGCCAGTAATCCTCTTTGTGAGGTACTTCTGTGGCCTTTCCAGCTGCTGCAGATGTCTTGTGAGGTACATTCCAAAAGGGGCATTGTACTCTATAATGGGTCTAATGAGTGTCGAGTAGAGGGGAACAATGACCTCTTTTTTCCTGGATGAGAACCCTTTTATGATGAGGTGTGCCACGTAGAAGGATTTCCTGACTACAGTGGCGATGTGACTATCTAAGGGGAGACTACTGTCCACCTGGGTCCCAAGGTCTCTTATCACGCATCCAGTGTTAAGTAGATCACTGCCTATGTAGTAGTTCATGGGTACAGAGTTTTTACCAAAGGGGATGACACTGCACTTTTTGGCATTGAGCTTGAGGCCATGGCTCTGACACCAGGCATCTGTCTCAGCGAGGCCCTTCTGTAGGATGTCCACATCATTTGGGGACTTGACTATGGCTCCTAGTTTGCAGTCATCTGCACACTTCATTATCCAGAGGCCTTCTGTGTTAGCCTGTACTTCAGAGAAGTAGATACCAAACAGGAGAGGTCCCAGGATGGAACCCTGGAGTACTCCACTTGTCCCTGCTTTGAGGTCAGATTTGGAGTCTGCAACTTTTACAGTGTGGGTTCTGTCAGTGAGCCAGTTGGCAACCCATCTTGTGACATAGGGATTTATACCTAGTTTAGTGAGGTTAGCTATAATTCCAGAATGGGGGATGGTGTCGAAAGCCTTGGTGAGGTCAAGATAGGCTGTGTGAACCCTCTTACCCTCATCTACGGTTTGGTGACTGCCTCAAAGAAGTCAATCAGGTTTAGCAGTCATGATCTGCCTTTCACAAACCCGAACTGGATCGGATCCAGAGTTTGGAGGTTACCAATGTCTTTGCTTATGAGTTCCATGATGATACATTCCATGGCCTTGCAGACCAGGCTCGTCAGGCTAATAGGTCGATAGTTCCTGGGATCAGTGGTGGCTCCCCCTTTGTGGAGTGGATAACTGTTGCTGTGCACCATTCAGTGGGCACAAAGCCTGATGTGAGGCTATTATTGCACATGGTGCTTAAGTGGGGAGCCAGTTTGTTCTGAAGTTCATGTAAAACGCAGCCTGGGATGTTGTCCAGTCCCATGGATGCTGAGTTTTTTGCTTTAGAGAGTGCGGCTTTTACCTGTGTAGTTGTGAATACAGGGACTCTGCATTCTTCCTGTATAGATATGGGCCCTTTAGGGGGTGAGAGGGGGGTAAAGTTAGCACTGAACCTATCTGCCAGGATGTTGGCAATATCAGTTGGTTCTGTAATTTTCGTGCCTTTGTGCCGTAACTCAGAGCAGATCTGGGTGTTGCCATCGAGATTCTTGACATAGCTATAGAATGCTTTGTGGTTGTCCTTGGAATTAGTGGCGATTTTGTTTTCGTAGCTAGCTTTGGAGGATCTTATAAGGGATCTCAGCTTCTTACTGAGGCTGACCAGGGAGCTCCTTCACACATGGGATTTTACTCCCTTTTGCAACAGTTTCTTCCTTCTGTTGTACAGTTTGTTTATGGCAGGGGACCACCAGATTGGCTTCCTTTTTTCGAGGATAGCATCTTGGTTCTGTTTGGGATAGCACGATCCATGCACTCATGTAAGTGCTTATAGAGTGCATTTGTGTAGGATTCAGCAGTTGTAACTGTATTGTCCATCTGCATGAGTGTCATGAAGTTCACCACTTCTGTCTTAAGAAGCATGAAGTTGGCTTTGGAGAAAATTTTTACTGTGGTTTCCTTAATGGGGGGCGGGATGTGGATATAAAGGGTGATTAGCTTACGGTCAGATCGGACCAACGAGGAGTTGACTTCAGGTGTGGAACACTGGACTCTCATCTTGGTAATGACTAGGTCTAGGATATTGTTGCCCCTGGTGGAGGTGTGGATAAGTTGGTCCAGGGCATTGGAGTTTATGAATTCCAGAAATCATTGAGCTAAGTAGTTGGTACATGAGTAGTTTTCCCAGTTAATGGTGGGGTAGTTGAAGTTGCCCATTATTAGGGTGTTTGGTTGAACCCTAATATTTTCCAGTACACCAAGAAAAGAGGAGTGGGAATCCTGGGGCATGGTGGGGGATCTAATTTGGATTGCAATTTTCCCCAGAGTTAGTTGCACTTGGATAACCTCGGATGCATTATGCTGAGCAACTAGCCTGGAGGTGTGGATATCCTTAATGAATATGGACACACCTCCGCCTTTGGTGTTTCAGTCCAGGTTACATGGCCGAAAAGTGTGGTATGAGTTGTAGCCTGGTAGTGCAGGGGTGCTCTCTGGAGCCTTGAACCAGGTCTCAATCACTGCATAGATATCAATGTTCTCTAGTTTAAGGAGTGCCTCGAGTGAGTGCATTTTGAGATTTAGACTTCTAGCATTGAGTAGCATTACCTTCAGTTTTTGCTTGCCTGTTCCTGTTATGGTGGTGAATTTGTTATTTGAACCTTGCCTAAAAAAGGCACTATATGGGCTGCAAGAGCCTTAGCCAGTATCCGGAATCCCAGGGGTGACAGGTGCAGGCCATCTGTGGCAAAGCACCGTGGTCTGTCGACCATGTCATCCCAAGCAGACAGATACTGGATCTCCTTAGAATGACACCAGAAGCTTAGCCAATTGTTGAAGTTAATAATTTGGTCCTTGTACTGCGGTATCATTCTGGGTGATGGCAGAATGCTACTCAGGGCTAGGGTCATACCTGCCTGGGCTACAAGATCGGAGAGCTCTTCCATGTCTCTTTTCATGTAGTCCAGGGAGGTACATCTCAGGTCATTCACACCAACATGGACAATGACAGAGTCATATTTGTACTTGTGGACCTGGACAGTGACCTGAGTGCGTGGGTTATGTGGCAGATCCTGGCACCCAACAGGCAGCTAACAGTAACCTTCTCCTTGTTTAGCATGGTGAGTGGGACATCAGTGTGCCTGACTATAGAGTCACCTATGACTAGTGTGTTGGGTACGTTGTTTTGCCTTACTGGCTGTGGTTGAGTGGCAGACTGAGTCTTTGGGCTATGTGTCATTTGGGTTGTGTTGGGGGATGGAGGTTGCTTGCATTTCTGCTTTGGGGGTCTCTGTTGCTTAGACAGATTATTTTTGAGAGCCTCCGCAAATGTTTTTGTGTTACTATGTGTGGATTTTGATGGTGTAGATGTAGTGAGACTATGTGATGAGTGTGGTGTGGTGCAAATGTTTACCTTCTCCTCATGACTGTCAAGTTCAGTCTTGGTTGGAGAGAGCTTTACCTCCAATTTGGCTACATAAGTGCATCTCTCACAGTTTGTAGAGTTGGGTGGTAGGAGGAGAGGGTTATCTGTGTACATGAGGCAATTTCTACATTGCCTCAAGATGCCCAGATTCATCAAAAGACAGGAGAGAACACTGGGAGCTGACCCTTGGGCATGCCTGAATAAAAAACTGTTTTCCTCTAGATAAGTGAGGAAAGTGGGTACAAGAGCTGTTTTTTTTTTTAAGCAAGTGAGAAAAGTAAGTACAAAAACTGTCTTCCTCTAGGTAATGAGGAAGATTGAGTGCTATAGTAATTAGTAGCTTATTTAGTACTTACAAGTTTTGAAAAAGTGCTGAGCATGAATAAGCAAATTTAAGTGCTAAAACTAAGAATCTGTATCTGCACTAGACGAGTTACAGGACAGAAACAAGTGCAAATGCAGGCTTTCAAATCAGAAAGTTGAGAGAGATGGAAGAGATTGCCCAAACGGCCAATAACTACAATTTCTGGGCCAGAACCACTCCTTATGTGGTAGACAGGTTACCTAGTGCTTACCAGTCCCACTGAAGGCTTCCCTCCAACACAGAAAGGCTTGGGGGGCTCAGAAGCTTACATACAGTCCTGGATACAACAAATCTGTATCTGGAACACTAGTTCTGGGAAAGGTAGGAAACAGGCTTACAGTTTTTTTTTTTGGTTTTTTTTTACAGAAAAGTAGCAAAAACAGTAGTAAAAACAATTCACATGCAGTGCAAGCTAGCACACTTGAGTATGTAGCAATATTAGACCAAACACAGTTTAAAAAATGCAATTAAATTAAAAAGGACTAAAAGCAAGTACAGAAAGAGTTTATTAGGTAGAATGTGGTAAAGAGATGGGACTGGGGGAGTGTCCCAGATGAAATCTACAGTGGGGCGGGCAACTGCAAAAGCCACCAAATTTAAACTACAAACCAAAAATAGGGAGGGTGGGTGAGACAAAACAGTTCCAAACAGAGATCTAAGCAACAACTAACAGTACAGACTCTAAAACCAAAAAAATATACTTAGCTTTGTATATTTGCAGATCAGTCCCTCAGAACAGTAAGACAACAGTTTCAACAGAGATCTAAGCAACAATTAACAAACTCTATAACCAAAAATATACTCAGCTCTGTATATTTGCAGAGAGTCTGGAAGGCAGTCTCTCAGAACACAGGTTCTAGCAATTAAATGCAGGCTGTTACTAACAGGTCAAAATAAGTGATCCTTGAGTTAGATAACACACAAGCTGTAAAAAACAGTTATACCAACTGAAGACACGGCAGAAAATGGGGGGAGGGGGACAGTTTCAACAGAGATCTAAGCAACAACTAACAGTACAAAATCTAAAACCAAAAAAATATACTCAGCTCTGTATATTTGCAGATCAGTCTCTCAGAACAGTGAGACAACAGTTCCAACAGAGATCTAAGCAACAATTAACAAACTCTATAACCAAAAAATATATATTCAGCTCTGTATATTTGCAGATAGTCTAGAAGGCAGTCTGGACAACTTGCATTGAAAAAGATAAAGAATTTATTCACTTGCTGCTCCATAATGAAGTTCGTTGGCTATCAAAGGGGGCCTGTTTGAAATGATTTTATAAGCTCTTTGTGCTAGAGTTCCTAAAAAACAGAAATGATTATTTATGAGCCAACTTGATTAATTTCAAAAGTGACATAGCTGATTTAACCAATTTGTTTAACAAATTTAATGAAGTAAATCTACAGCTCCAAGAAGATGAGCTGAATTTAATAAAAACAAAAGCTGCTATTTGTGTGTTTATGTCAAAAGTTCTGTTGTACAAATGAAATTTAGGACAAGGGGAATTCAGTCAGTTTTCAAATCTATCAACAGATGAAAAATGTGATAAAGGCATGCTCAGCTATTATCAGCACCTGGAGGTTCGCCATTGTGATTTCAACCAATGATTTGAAGATATTCTTAAAATTAACATACCTAATTGGGTTTTGGACCTGTTTTCAGGTATAAACACAGAAGAATCTTTACAATTAAAAGAAGAATTGATGGATATAACAACAAATGAGGAAATGAAATTCAAATTCAAAAATGGATACCAACAATTCTGGTTGCAAAAACAGATACCCATACTTTGTCCTGGATTGTGAGCTGTAGTAAAAAAGATTTTAATTGCATTTCCATCATCATATTTAGTGGAACATGGGTTCAGTGTGGTCACAAACTTTTTAACTAAAAAATGAAACCAACTGCAAATAGTCGATCGTGATGATTTAAGAATGCTGCTGACAAATATAGAGCCGAATATCAATAAATTGATAGCAGCACATCAGAGTCATCCTTCTCATTAGGATTGTTTTTAATATTACTGATCATTATTTACTATGTTTAATAGTTTTATTACATTTTCAGTTCCAGCTTGTTCTGTGTTTACATATTAATGCATGTTTCTTTTGTTGATTTTAATAAATAGCTTTAAAATTTCAGTTCCAATGTGTCTTATTTCTAAACAAAAATCTCTACTACATGCAGAATAAAACACAAATTTGTCAATATATCTGTCTGATCTAATTTCCATACTATTTTCCATTATAAATACCTATCATGTAGACCTGCTCAAGGCATAGAAAGTAGATTTCCAAGGGGGCGACGTATAAAATTTTTTTGAAAAGGGGGTAGTAAACCAAATAAGTTTGTGAACCACTGGACTACATATTGCAACTTTACTTATATTGCCATTTACTACACATTTCACTGCATGGGGGGGGGGGGTGTTGCTTGCAGCTGCTACTTGCTGCTGTTCTACCACACCCTTGTCATGTTGCTGCACCTTTCCTGATGCCCATGTGTCTGCAGAGTCTAATTTTGTCACTACCTTAAGGCTGCTCAGTTTTCTTCCTCATTGGCATGGTATGAAACTTTCAACATTCTAAAAAGACTATCAGGCTACAGGAGGGTCATGTTCCAGTGCCCCCAGACAAGATAAACTAATGGTCTGTAAGACTGAGGGTTTGTGCATATGTGGTGATATAATGAAGCTGTGACACTCTGTATGGGTTCCATAAACCAGGGTCCTTGTGGATACCCAGCACCACCTATATAAAGAGGGTCAACATAAGGGATTTAAATATTTACACTTGCTATGAATGCAGTTATACACACCAACATTAACTACAGCACCTGAACTTACAAACTAGATGACTTTGTGGGATTTCACTATGCAGGAAACAGCAATATAGCTGAAGCATTTGTCATATATGTGAAAAATGCAGCCTGCCTAGGTACTGTGTGGGCACATTGGTTATGATCCCACATACATTACACACTATTTGGCATTTCACAGAATGGGAGACCTTACTGTTCACAGATCTTGGACTGTATTCCATATGGGGCCTTTATTGTTAAATTTGTGCAATCTATGACACTCAGTACCTCAGGGAGGTGGGCAATGTTGTAGAACACACACATTTTGTTTATTCTTTGCTGTGGTGTATTAGGAAGCCATATATAATTTTCCACATGTACGAATATTATGTCAAAGAACTTGTTGAGAAATCTACAGTGGAGGTGACATACCCAGTATGTCCCCTGCTGGTCTTTGAAAGGTCCCTTTAACTAATACACATTGATGACACATATTAATTATGGCCAATAAAACATCTGAATTTACTCTAAATCAGTTGAGAGTCTCTTGTTCGGTAAAATTGTGGTATAACACCAGCTGATGGTAACATTTCCATTGGTTCTTATGTAATTCAGCCAGAACTGGTGATGTAAAGAGCTACACTATACTGCTGCATAACTGATGTTGCTATCTCTAGTGCTTTGCCCTTTTGTAGTCAGGTACACACTGATGTTCAGTTTCTGCAAAATGAGACTTTTAATCATAACTATATTCACCTTAAATGCTTTTGAATATCATTAAGACTTTATTTTCTACCATTTTGCTTGCATGTCATTATGTGGTCATTTTAATTTATCTTCTGTTGTGTGCATATGGCTAATTTCAGCACATATGCTTACTGTGTATTATGAATCTTGTCTATGAATCCTGTCCTACGTGTTTGTAAACACAGACAAGGAAGCAAAATACAGAGGAGAAGGACAGGGCACACATTTTTCAACTTGGAGAAGAAAGCAGGCATACTTTATACATCTTTGGAAAAGCAACAAAAATATCCAAGCAGTGCTTCCTTCATCATGCAAACAAGATATCCAATAGTTCTTTACAACAGTTTATTAGCTAGTATGGCAGATAACTAGGAAATCTTTGCATTAGTTTGTTTTTCACAAATAGGTGTGTTCATCTTCTGCATGAAGAAAAGATTTTCTTCTTTTTGTATAGAATTTGCAGCATAAAAACATGGATATTGATTACAGACATAAGGAAAGCACTTTGCAGACATTTGCATTTTATCGTACAGTGTGAGATTTCTGGATCAGGAAATAATCCTTGATTTTGATTTCTTTTATTTTTACCTTGTGTGTCCATGTGTGTGTCTGTCTGTCAGTTTGTAATCTGCAGGATGAAATATATGCACATTAAATGAGCAAACATGGGATGGTATGCAGAAGGAGCCCCCTGCCCTCTTTAGTAATGGGTGTTAACCCTAATTTTAACACTTCCATTCCCTCAACCCAAACATTGCACTTTACCTTCATAAAAAGCTTCCCATTTCTACTATTCAAATGAGTTTGAGGCTAATGTTATGGGGGATTTTAGTATTAATAGTAGGAGAGGAAACAGTTTTCTTTTCTCAATATTACGGCATTCAATATTTTTGTTTATATTCAGACTTTTTTTGTCAGTGTTTTCAATTTGACATTAAAGTAGTTTGATCATATACAATAGAGCCATATACCCACACACACACAAACACACACACATACACACACACACACACACACACACACACACACACACACTGATATATATATATATATATATATATATATATATATATATATATATATGGATTTACTACTGAATCCCGAAAGTACACAATCCTGAAGCCCAAAATACCAACACTATAATCCCTAAACCCCACATTACCGAAATGTTAAAAGCGCGAAATTCAAAATCGCGAAAGTGCTACATACATACAGCACACACACAAACATATACACAGCCTCCCCCCATAATCAAACAAACCACCCTACACTAAAGATAAGCAGGGGGCTTTGCCCCCCTGCACCCCCGACACACCCCCTACTTTAATATTCTAACTCCGAGATCGCCTAAACATACACACAAGGCAAACTCACACCCACACATTACAGTCCCTCACACACACACACACACACACACACACACACACACACACACACACACACACACACACACACACACACCACAGTCACAACACACACTTAGACACACTAAAGCCCCTCACAAACACACTTACACACACATACTTACCTGAACCACAACACCAGAAGCGCTAACTCAAAATCCCTTAACATCGGGATTTTGAATTTCGCGCTTCTGGTCTTTCGGTAATGTGGGGTTTCGGCTACATGGTCTCGAGCTTTTGAAATTCAAGATTTCAAAAGTTTGAAATTTAGTAGTGTTCCTATATATATATATATATATATATATATATATATATATATATATATATATATATATATATATTTTTTTTTTTTACATTGCTCAAAACCTATTCATAACTGAGTCTCTTATTCTGATCCAACTGAAACAGCCAATGTCCTTGCAAACAAATGTTGTGTCAACTTTACCCCTGAGACTTGTATTCAAAGTCTCAAACTTTCTGAATCTCTTATTCCCTCAATTATCTCTAAAGGTCATTTACTGAAAGTGCTAACCAAGGCAGCCAAAACTACTTCCTTCATGGAACCTGATCATATGCCTGGTTGCTTAATTAATAGCCTTAAACGTGCCCTTGCAGATACGCTCCTCAAACTTAAGTTTAGCTACTGGTTTTGTCCCTAATAAGTGGCACACAGCAGTGGTTGTGCCCCTCCAGAAGAGTATCCTTACAACCAACCAGGGTAAGTACAAACCTATGAGCCTTACCAGCCTCATCAGCAAAGCCATGGAACATATTACAACTAATCTCATAAACTGCAATATCAAGAATCTTTTTAGACTATACCCCCAACAGTTTGGTTTTGTGAAGGGTAGATCCTGTTTATGCAATCTGATGAATTTCTTTGAAAGGGTTATAGATGCTGTATACGGTGCCCGTGTAGTGCATATGGTATAACTTGAACTGGCTAAGACCTTTGACACTGTTCCCCATGCTGACATCATTGAAAAGCTAAATGTTTTAAAAACTGACCCATATGTGATAACATGGACAGCAAACTGGCTGAATGACAGAACCCACACAGTGCAAGTTGCAGGTGCCTCATCAGAAAGTATGAAAGTGACCAGTTGTGCCCTCTACTTTTTGGTATCTCTTGGCTAACAAAGTCTGCAGACAGTTGCAGGCTGAGGGTTATTAAGTTAACCTATGGCACCCAAACCCTCCGGAATTAACTTGATCTATTAAGTTCTTGTTCTACTAAAATGGGCTTAAAGTAAATGCTAAAAAGTATATTATCATCCCTTTTGGTATACAACCCTCCTATCATCATGCTGTCTACAAAATGAAAATGTAGTTAGGGACGGAGGTACTTTGGTTGATAGTGCCATTTCGTTTGACCATCATGTAACAACAGTTGTTAGGAAATCCTTTTATTTAGCCCAACTACTTCCAAAAGGAATATCATCAAGGTCTAAAGAGATAATCACTCCCCTATTATTAACACTGATCAAGCCAATTACTGAGTACAACTCCCCCTTTGAGATGTATCTCACTAAACATATCAAACAATTAAAAAGGCCCCAAAGTATCATGACCAAAAAGATCACAGGCCTAAAGGTCCTGAGCTACCAAGACAGGCTGGAAGTTCTGTCTCTTTATTCAGTGTCTTACAAACTTTTGAGGAGAGAACTCTGTCTTGCTTACTGAACTATTAGTAGTGTAATAAGGGTGGGGAGAATGGGGTATGTGCCCTGTGCGCAATCCTGAGGTGACATTCCTGCATTCTTCTTTCTTTAGGAATGCCAGTAAAGAAAGGAACTACTCTTTTTTTTTTTTTTTTTTTTTTCTTGCTCTTCCAGTGAAGAGCTGTGGCAGGGTAAGGGCATGTGTTTGGGAGGGGGAATGTACTTCAGATTGCTGTCAGAGTCTGTTGGACAGCCCTTTTTTGTTTGTTTTTTTTATGGTCTTCCAATGAACAGCTGAAGAGACAGTGGGGGCACATACTTCAGACTGCCATGAGCAGTTTATTGGAGCTGCCCTGTTTTTTGCCTGTTCCAATGAAGAGATGTGGCAGTGAGGGGGTGGGAGTCTGGGAGGGGTATGTACTCTAGACTACTGTGAGTGGTCTATTGGTCTATTGAAGGTGCTACTTTAAGGACTGGCCCAGAGAGCTGGTTGAGCTTGCTACACCACTGTGCACCATTACTGACCCAGTTGTACTGGACCTCCTGTCTTTCTGCAAGTCCAGTAATTCCACTAACACTAGAACCAGGAACCTAAATCTTCACCAACAAATAAATAAAACACAGTAGTGGGGCAGGTTTAAAAGCCAGTACCTCCCAAACCTATGGAATAAACATCCCATGCATGTTAAGCAGTGTGACTCACTATCTTCCTTTAAACCTAAACTGGATGAGTGGATGGGTATCCATAAATGTACTCCAGGTTTACCTGGTTTAACCCTCCTGGAGAGAGGTACTGGCAAGGCAAGAAGGTCATGAGCCTCAGTGGCCTTGGAATATCAGTGAATCTATGAATGTATAAGAGCAGCCATTCAAGGAGCCTACATGTTGGCACCATGACTGTTTCCTGTTACTGTGGTTACAGAGAAGCTAAAAACCTTTAGAAAACTATATGACAGTGGGGGCAGGCTGTTGGTTGTTACTGTCTCTGGATGGTGCCATTGATCTTTTTGTGTAAGTATTGTGTAAGTTTAAATGTCCAATCATGAGTGGAGTGCATGTTTTATTGATAAGTAAAGCTGCTATCACTTGGGAACAGGTCATTAATGCTCTCTCTCTCTAAGGCCAAAAACACTGCATCAGTGTGCCCAGACAATATCCCAGGATGTCTTCTAAATATCATGAAACATGACCTATCAGGGCCTCTTGAATTGCTACTTAACTATAGCTTCCAAACAGGCTTCGTGCCTCAAGAATGGAGAACAGCAACAGTTATCCCCCTGCACAAAGCTTGGCCATCTGCAAACCCTGGAAACTATAGACCCATAAGTCTCACTAGTGTTATATATAAAGCCATGGAAAAAATTATCATGCAAATGATCAATAGTGATATAGTAAACCTCCAGACACTGGCCCAACACAATTTGGTTTCGTCAAGAGCAGATCATGCCTACTCAACCTGGTGGACTTCTTTGAGAACGTCACCACAGCAATGGATGAGAGCAAAATGGTTCACACTGCCTACCTTAACCTGGTAAATCCATTTGACAAAATACCTCACTCAGGCATTGTTGACAAACTCAAGAGGTTAGGTACAAACTCATATGTCACCTGGTGGATAGTCAGCTGGCTCAGAGACACAAGTGGAGTCCCTAAGGGATCAGTCCTTGGACCTCTCCTTTATGGCATTTACTTCCCTGAGGTCAGGACAATGTCAGTGGTCTCTGACTGACTACATTTGTAGATGACTGCAAATTAGGAGTTGTCATTGAATCCCACATTGACACAAATGTTCTCCAGGAGGGGCTGGCACAGACAAACAACTGGTGTCAGAGCCATACACTAAAACTAAATGTTGGGAAATGCCTAATAGTATCTTTCAGGATGTCATCCACCCCTGGTAACTATCACATTGACAACACATCCCTTAGAGTTGACCCAGTAGTCAGGGACTTAGGGACACACATAGATAGCAATCTATCCTTTGACCATCATGTGTCTACAGTAGTGAGAAAATCATTCTACTTTGTGCAACTTATAAATAAAGGTATGGCATCTAAGTCCAAGGAAGTCATTGTTCCACTGTATTCGGCATTCAGCAGATGTATCATTGAGTACAGTGCTCCCTTTGGTATGTACCTAACTAGGCATATCCAACAATTGGGACATCCACAGCGATTCCTCACTAAAAGAATACAGGGCTTAAGTAACATGTCCTATGCAGACTGCCTCAAGGCTCTATACCTGTATTCTGTCGCCTACAGGCTTTTGAGGGGAGATCCATGCCTGACATACAGGGCATTTTCAGACCCCACTCTGATGGACCTCCTGCATATCTGTAAAACAAACAGCACCAGAGTTACCCGTTCTAAAGACTTAAACCTTGTCTGTGATATAAATAGGACCTGTTGAAAAGACAATTATGTATCCCACAGATTCCCCTGTCTCTGGAACAGGCTCCCCACCCATGTGAAGCAGAGTTCCTCCCTAACCCAAATTAAGTGCAACTTGGACAATTGAATGGGGAACATGAAATTCATCCCTGGTTTGGCACCTATGTCTCTAATGAACACAGGCAACCTGTAAATGGTTCACCTCCTAGTCCCTAGCTTGTAAATCTTTCATCTCCCAAGCTCCTGCTTACACTTACCAAGGGTATCAGAACTTGTCAGAGATTTGGGATGCATGGTTAGGCTTAAAAAGGCCCTTGTGGTCATTAGCCTAGTAAACACCAATGAACCTATGAACCTATGCTGTATCTTATTCTTATCTGCACACAACTTATATATATATATAAATTAGTTCCATAGCTGTGCATAGTGGGAAAAGATGAAACTCCCCATTTAAATGCATGGCAGTCTTGCACAAGCTGTGATCCTATACAGAGTAAACACTGAGTCTCTTATCTCAGGTACTTATGTTCACAGAATTACAACTTCTTTATAGATAGATACATATATATATATCTAACCACCAAACTGCAATGTTGAAAACAAAACCAACATCTAGCCTAAATGTCAAACATCAAAAACATGATGATCAACATTCGACATACCAGACTTCCGGTTTCAAAAGTCCGTATGTCCGTTTACATGCACCACCCCTGTAAGAGCTGTGCCCCGCCAGATCCCCTACAAATTATATATACCAACTCCGTGATCACTCTACAGTGAAGAAAAGAGCAAATTCCCTGATCTTTACTGTACTGCGATCTCTATTCATAATGCCGAACTCATAATAATGAATCAAGCTTTACTTTCATTATCATGACTTCATATTATTCCAGTTGTTTGTTTGGCATTGTGAAACTTTAAAAACATGCTTTCAGCCACACGCTGTTCAAGAATGAGACTTCAAAATTTTGATGGCAAACCACAGACACACACACACGCAGACACGCACACATATATATATATATATATATATATATATGTGTGTGTGTGTGTGTGTGTGTGTGTGTGTGTGTATATTGTTTACTATCAAAATGTGGAATGGCACTTATGCAAAACTGCGATGGTCAAATGCGTGTTTTCCAGTTTCCATAATACTGAACTGGAAATGTTCAAATCCTCATTAGCAAATCGTTGAATGCATTCGCTAATAAGGGACTGACATTCTGATAACAAATTGCACTACAGTGGGGATCAGGAAATTTACCCTTTTCCTCACAGTAGTCTGATTACTGAGTTGGAATATATAATATGCAAAGGGTGTGGGGGACACAGCCCCCCACATGGGTGGTGCAGGGGGACTTGTTCTCCTGCGAAAACATTACTGGTAACATGGAATTTCAACAATGGAACTTCTTGGTGTTTGAATGGCAATTCCGTGGTTACCATTTCTTACATTTTAGTAATTCTGGACCCATATATATATATATATATATATATATATATATATATATATATATATATATATATATGTGTGTGTGTGTGTGTGTGTGTGTGTGTGTGTGTGTGTGTGTGTATATATATACATATATGACTAAAGTTAAATACGTGAGTGGCCAGCAGTCAAAAGGCACATTCACAATTCTTAATTGAAGTTAATTTCATTATTTTTTTACAATAGTGCTTACTATGTGCATATTACAAAAATGGTGAAACATAGAAGTTGCTCATCTGTACTTTTTAAATATGGTCCTTCTTGCCAGTGAGTCCTTTTGTCCTCATTTCAGTTTGTGCTACATTGTACTCATCAGAGTCAGGAACATTTTTATGCCCACATCAAATCACTGAAACATTCTGTGCGAAGACAGAAGGGTTTTGTCATCTGGCCAGTGGTGTCTATTTTACTGATCAATTATCAGCCTGTCCAATTTGTGTGTGAATAATGCTAAGCACTTTTGTAGTTTTTCTACCATACAATGGAATCTATCAAAAATGTGATGGCAATGTTCACTTGATGACAAATTAATGCTTGTAATAAAAAGAAACACAAAAATAATGCAAGAAGGTATAGTAGCGTCCATTTTAATTTTATGGCACTGATTTGCACATATTGTATACTAGCTGATCTCATATCTACATGGCTTTTTCCCTTTGTCTTTATAGATACAAAATGACAGCAACTGATGATGACTTACTTTGCCCCTGCATCTCCTTCATCTCCGGAATGGGAAGAATGTGTGATAAATTTCCTAAAAGTGTAGATGCAGGACGACACCGTTTCAAGGATTTCGTTCTTTCAGGACCAGCATAGGTTAGAACCAAATACCTTCATGATACATGTTCTTAGCCTAAAGCCTTTCTGAAGAAAGTTAAAACATGAACATGTCTTCATTCTTCTGGATGACAATACAGATGCCTGTGGAGACACTGTTTTGACAAATCTAGTGAACTACTACAGTCTGTTGACAGCTCACTGATAGCACAGGCTTTACTGATAGGGATAACCAGCAACAATCTGAATTTTGACAATGTTTTTGCTGTTGTAAACAGCAATACAACTATATATTCAAGAACTTCATCCCAGTTTTTCAAAGTGTATTGTACAATTATTTGTCACCTGTGTGGCACACTTTGTTAAGCTTGTGTAAGATTTCTATGCAGCTTTTTCTTTGCCATAATCTAACGTCAGGCTTTGTGTAGAAAAGGCTGTCAGAGTCTAACATACAGGCATCAGACATTCGAACTCAAGCAGTATAAACTGGGTGATTTATTAAAAATGCCAGTCTACGCCATCCAGACATATTCATGTTCCTGGGTGAGGGGGGCAAGATATTGTTTTTCTACATCATCTTCCTGTAATACTAGACCTTTTCTACAGAATGTAATATCTGATGCAGCAACATTAGAATTGCTAGAATTCATCATCCAAAGCAAACAAACCAGCAAAGCTGATAACATGCACAACAAGTAATAGAGCATTTCTATGAAACAGAGAAGGTGCAGTTAAGTTAAGTGTCTCAATGGCATGGAATTGAATCTCCATTTGTTCTTGCATTATTGTGTTACAACAAGTGACAGAAAATACAGGCCAAAGGCAGTGGCAACACTTTCTGAATGTTCACAAGGTGACAGACAAAGTTGTGTTGATCCTTTTCAGAGAATAATGCAGCTAAGCAATGTGAAGCAACAGGAAATTTTGCAAGGACATCCTTTGCTTCCCACATTTGAGGCACCTGCAAATTACGTACCCACAACTGCTGCTATTTCATTCAGAACAAGGTTTTTATTTAGGCCAGCTACAAGAACAGACACGTATATCCAGCTTTGATTAGCATACATATAAAATGGCTACACAATTCATTGTACATGATACAGACATTTGTAAATTGTGGGGAGCACAGCCATATCTTAATAATGTAGCAAAGTTCTTGTTTTCTGTGACAGATATACGAAGAGTATTTTCTATGTGTGGGAATCTTCAAAACAGAAGTATGTCTGATAACATGTCATATTGCTGGTTTTGCTAATGTCCAAACAACTTTTATGGAGTTGGTATGTAATTACTGTTTTTTTTTTCTTTGCCTGCCAACCCCCCCCCCCCCCCAGCATACCTTCCAGCTGACCATGTGGTGCATGTTATAGCTCCAACTGCCTTCAGGGCAGGGACCATCTCAGCCACAGGAAGACTGGGAACAGTAACTGGAAACATGGTATGGAGCATCGAGCAGCATCGCATACGCTGTTGTGCATGTCAGCAAATTATTTATTATGCTCATACTGGGTTATGCTACTTACATCATATGCATCACTGTAAATAGTACCAGTTAACTCCATCTCCCCATATCACATTCATTAGCACTTCTGTCCAGCAATTATGAAACTTTTCCCATCACTGGGGATGAACCATATCACAAGCAGAAACCTCAGCCCTTCTACCAAAATGAGTGAGCTAAAAAAATATCTTGATTCATCTGGACTGCAGTCAGGGCTACGTGCACTTCACTAAAGAGGTGGGGAGCATTTACTCGGTTTCTGTTTGCATTTTGGTTTTTCAGCATTAAACAGCATATATTTTCATAAATATCATTACTCCACAATGTGAATTTTCTGATGTACTGGAGTAATATACAGATTAATTTCATATTGTACCTTTATGTGTACTGTGATGCTTTTCTTTTGAGTAATAAGAGTAATAATTATTACTTCATCTTTTTTTTCTGAGCAGTGCTACACAAAATACTAATTGGTATATCTAGAGGAATATAAAGACTGTCTCACAGTTTCCCTTTAATACTTGCAGAAGGCCCCACAGTTTATCTAAAATGTTTCCATAGTTTCAAGTAGCATTCTTATATAGTTTCACCATTATTATGACCCTGATTGGTGCAGTAGTAGAAAGAGAAAGGGTAGTGTCAATAATGGGGGTAGTGTCAATAATGGGAGACTGCAGAGCAACAGAGCATGAAAAATTGAAAAAAAGCAGAATATGAGCTTTAAAACAATAATGCCACCAATAGCAAATGGCAACATTTTAATCAGTGGTTTGCAATACCTATAATTATCACTTGCAATGTTAGGATGAGATCAGCCACCACTTAAGTCTCTCTCCTGAGACTTGTTTCATTATCATAGTAAATGTTTCTTCTGCAGTCAGGAGGCCTATGTCTGGGAGCTAATTCCTGTCTGTATTTTTGTACCTTTATTTATTGCTTGTTAACATGGGAAGACTCACAAGGTGTGTTTCTTTTTAGAGTTGATCTGGGAACTTTGTTGTGGTTCAATGGCCCACTCACAGTCATAGTTACAGAGCATACGACCATACAAGTGTAGGGTGAAACAATCAAACACAAATCCACAGCTAGAGTTTGTACAATATTAGCGAGCCAACTCTTAGGGAGATTCCCTTTGAAATTTTGTATGGAGTTAAGCAACATTTTCTGCTTCATTTCAGTGATGTGTGTATTTTTCACCCCATTTACGGAGTGATTTATTGAAGTCACAGCATACTATCACGACAGAAAATTGATGATTCTGCTGAGTGCAGCATGTCTTCTCTGTGACATAGACTAACCTCACACAGCCGTGCAATATGATTAGTAGGATCAGTGGGCTCAATTAAAATTTTGCATTAGATATTCTATATATATTTACAAATCTTCTTCTTCTTCTTCTCTTTTGGCTGCTCCCGTTAGGGGTCGCCACAGCAGATCATCTCTTTCCATTTCTTTCTGTCCTCTGCATCTTGCTCTGTCACACCAACCACCTGCATGCCGTCTCTCACCACGTCCATAAACTTTATCTTAGGCCTTCCTCTTTTCCTCTTACCTGGCAGCTCAATCCTTAGCATCTTTTCCCCAATATACCCAGCATCCCTCCTCAGCACATGTCCAAACCAACGTAATCTTGCCTTTCTGATTTTGTCTCCAAACCGTCCAACCTGGACTGACCCTCTAATATACTGATTCTTAATCCTGTCCATCTTTGTCACACCCATTGCAAATCTTAACATCTTTAACTCTGTGCTTCCAGCTCTGACTCCTGCCTTTTTGTCAATATCACCGTCTCCAACCCATATAACATAGCTGGTCTCACATCCTTCTTGTAGACCTTCCCTTTCACTCTTACTGGTACCCGTCTGTCACAAATCACTCCTGACACTCTTCTCCACCCATTCCACCCTGCCTGTACTCTCTTCTTCACCTCTCTTCCACACTCATCATTACTCTGAACTGTGATCCCAAGTATTTTACAAATATCATCCTTTTATATGTTCTTTTAAGTAGTTGTTTTTTCCTTTGGAAAAGTCAATCTTTTCTGGTTGAACTGAAAGAATAAATAACAGCCTAAAAATGAGCTGGAACTAGAAACCGGTGTTGAAAAGCATGATTAATTCTGTTTAACTCATTTCTCCTTCTCTGTTAAGCAGGTAATGGTGTTTTCCTGCCAGGTGATCTGATGGCAATTGTTTTGAGTCGCTTTTATTAGCCCACAAGGGAGACAAGCTAAACGAACTCGAGAGAGACAGATTACGTATTCTGTAAATTGAGTAGGCTTACTTGTGTTAAGTCCTGTTTTTTTTCAGTATAACATTATTAGGTCAGTTAACATATGGATCTCTATGGCAACAGCAATATTGTGCCCAGTACTCCTCTGAAAGGTGAGAACAGAAAGGGCTAATGCTTCCTGTAGCACTACAGGTGTACAGTAAAACAACCATAGTCTACGTGTCTGCAAAGACCAAAGCGAGACAGGTGTAAATCAGAATCTCTGTTTGCTAATAAACTGCCTTACTTCACTGACACCCCTCTTCTCACATAAGTACATAAACACACACAACAAATGTGTACTTTTTTAAGTCTTACAAAAGAGCTTACAGTACAAGGAAAAAATGTTGAGGTTTCATTACCATATATGAATTCTATATAACCTTACTGAAGTTCTATTTTACCTCTACATTGTATTTATAACTGGATCTGTTGTGCAAGAACAGGAAGACACTGTTAAGATACATGTTATAGTTA
>NC_056729.1:646982255-647194755 GCF_019279795.1 Protopterus annectens | reverse complement strand
TTGAGATGACAAAGTCAAAAATATTGATTCTAGATTATTATAAAGATAAACAAAATGGAGGAGGAAGAGAGTGATGTTAATAGAAAAAAGGAAACATATATATAAAGAGAGAGGACAGAAGTTAACTGCTGCCTTCTGATAAACTTAAGTTATGGGTCTACCTGAATCTTTGTCTGTATGTATATCTGTGCCACTATATTTATGTCTCTCTCTCTCCACACACACACACACACACACACACACACACATATATATATATATTTATATATATATATATATATATATATATATATATAGTTAGTTGCACTTATACATCTGTATCTGTATATGTATGGGAGAACTACATTGTGGTCTATATGCCTGTAGATTGTTTGCAGAAGGAAGAGTATACAATGTCCAAAAATTAGGACGGTTAAAGCTGTATTTTCATGCATTTGCAAGAATACAATTATTCAAGACATAACCCAGATATATGTTCATATTAAAAAGTACTGCAGAATCTGCTGTAATTGTAAAGGGCATCAGATATGCTAATTTCTAATTAATGATGATACCTTGTAAAAGTTTAAAAGCATTACACTCAGCTGCCAGGGAAGTGATATGCTTACAAGTGTAATGTGTAGATATGAAATGCGCAGTGTTATCTCAGTAGAGCAGCACTTTGTAAGAGGAGGTACAAGGAATGTAAACAGGGAGCTGGTGAGCAGCATTGTTAAATGTGAATCATTTATCTGCATTATGACCACTATAGTAAGTGACATGCCACGGTGGTACAGCGGTAGCATTGTTACCTCACAGCGAGAGATTCTCCCGTTCGATTCTCGGCTGGTCTTAGGAGTGCCTTCTGTGTGGAGTCTGCATGTCCTCCCCGCGGTTGGGTAGCATTCGAAAGACATGCGTGCGTAAATGGGCATGCCTTCATTGAAGGTTGGGCGTCGAGCTGGCACCTCAGCGTTTCGTAAAAATCTACTGCCAATCATTAGCGGACTGGAGTTCCACTGTGGTGACCCCTTACTGGGAAAATCCGAAAGACAAACAAACAAACAAACATGACCACTATAGTAAGTGTAAGACTTGGAGAGCAAATTGGCACAGTGTTGCACTACATTGATATCATCAGACAGAACATTAAATACAGTGCCAGAAAATAACTGTATTACACGTGTTCATAGTTCTTAGGTAAATACTAGACTATTAGCTTTCAGACTATTACAAGCCCAGCCAATAACCAAAGTCAGAAACAGCTCCTGTACCTTGTAGAACTATTGTAGGCTTAGCCAACAATCAGAAATCATAAAAAAACCTGTACCTTGTATCTGTGAGGTTAAGATCTTAACTTTTATTCCAACCCTGCCCCCTAAGTAGAGTGTATGCACAGAATGTCCATAAAAGGCAGCAGGGTGACACTGGCACTATATGTAGCACAACACATAAACTGTTAGGGGAATGCAAGACTATATCAGTGTATATAACCTTTGAACTGCATAGCCAAAAACATTTCAGGGTTTGCTGGGCAGAGGTGAGGGGTAAGGTGAAGGGATGGATGAATATGTTTGGTACTGTGACAGCACCACACTTGCATACAATAGCTGAAACAGGCAGGAAAATCATCACCAACTCTTCACATCCAGGCCATCATCTTTTTGAACTATTACCATCGATCAGGCATTATAGATTAATATGCACCAAAACAAGTAGGTATAAGAACAATTTTTTCCACAGCCCATCAAGTTCATAAATGGTTAATTCACCTTATTAGGCTGGGTATTCTTTTTCCCAAACCTCTGAGGGTTCTGCAATATTATTTACTTATTATTAATGCTTGTTTCTTTCAGAGTTTACTTCAGTATTTCTTGCACTGAGATGCACTTTGCACCTTGTACATATACGTATATGTATATTTCAGTTTTTCATCTTGTTTTTAATAGTTGTATATATGTGGTTAATGTAATTCATACTTGGAGAGTCATTGAAACCAGAGTCAAATTCTTTGTATGTGTGCATACTTGGCCAATAAATCTGATTCTGATTCTGAATATGTCCATGTTGAAGAAAACTGCCATAAGCATAAGGTCATATTAAAAACAAATCAGGTCTGATAATGAAGCATGGTGCTAAGGATAACTAGAATGTTATCTGACATCACAAAGTGATTAGGAAGTGTTACTAAGAAGAGTAAAGAGCTGTAATTAGCACTGTATTATGCCAGTGAGTGCTAACAGTTAGCATGGATAGGGGCCTGGATGGGTACTGCAGATGAATGAAGGGATAGATACAGTTATTGGTTGGGCAAAAGAGGTCAGAGAGGGAACAGTGTCAATTAGAGGGGGGGTTAGTTATAAGTTTTATGGACAGGCACTTAACTGTGACTAAACTATATCATAGAGGGTCAACCATGAAACTTCTGCCATAGAATTGGCTAGTTTGCTCTTCCAATGTTTTCCCAGTGGATTTGCACTCACTAAAATAATTTTAATAAGAGAGATATAGTAGCAAAAAGTGCAATTAGGTGACTTTAAATAGCCTCTCATGGAGATTTGAAATTCCCCAGTATTGACCCAGGAAATGTGATTGTGGGTTATCATATACTGAATGACACAAGGTGTTTAAAACATGCTAATTACACTTGGCAATACAATCACCTTCCTACCTCCTAAATATTCCCTGTAGTAAAGATTAATCATTGCCAGTTTCAGGTCAGACAACTCAAATGATCTATACAAAATATCCAAGTGTTTTATATAGTTCTGCCTAGGGGTATGCCATGTTTAAGCAGAATAACCTAACTCTGACTATGATGAAGAAACAGTTAATGATTTCTAGGAAGAGTCATGGATACTAAATGAACAGGGTCATAACACATTGTGAGGTCTTTATTCTGAACTGCAGCACCACCAGTGTCAGGTGACCAGGGTTTGCTCTTTGATTGCAGGAGTGAGTATCTCCAAAGCATCTGAGCAATGTTTGTGGCTTACAGTCTATAAACAGAATCAGATGCTACTAGTTGGTAGAGCCTATGGACAAGGACTTCCTTGATATAGAGTGTAAAGTAGACCAGTCTACAATTACTGAGTGTAAATGCCTCAGTGCCAGTGGTAATTAGGTACCATAGCCACTGGGGTTTGAAACCAATGTAATTGGGGTGTTTGGGATGGGGTCAACATTTTCAGATAAATGGAACATGTTAGTCAAGGAATCATATCAATAGATGTAATTTGGATTTAAAAGGTATCAGAATTACTAGCTCTGAGGTAAAGAAAGACATTTATAGAGCAAAAGAAGAAAGCTGAAGATGCAGAGATAAAAGAAAGCAAATATGGAAATGCTGAGTGGAGAATCAGAGTGACTGGTGAGAAGTTAGCTAATAAACCTGATCAGGTGAGCAGGGTAACGGAGGGTATAGTTATCCACAGGATTAGGATCTGCGGTTAGGTTAGGGATAAATATTAAGGAGCTAGACATAGCATTGTTTTGAGAGAGATAATGCTAGTCAGTCACAGATCTATATAATATATTGATTATAAAATGCATGTTTGGCTCCCAAGGTGGTCACATGACCTGTTCCATAAGGGAAGGGATAACCTCTGTAAGTGTTAAAAGTGTGACGCTAGCAGAGCAGGGCTCCATGTATACTTTTTCACATTTGGTGGTGGGACCCTGAAATAGCCTATGGAAGAAAACTATGTTGTGTACCTCAGAAGAGTTTAATAAGCAGTTTGGTGTGGACACAGGACAAGGAGGAAAGAGACAAAGGGAGAGGCAACTGTATAAGAACTGCAATGATTGAATGGATTTAATTTTCCATTGGTCTTCTCTCAGCTTGTTTTTATTAGTAAGACTCAAGAACCAATCAACACCAGGAGTTAAGGACACTAACAGGTAAAGGCTGCAGTAACTCCTAGGTATGGGGAGGAATACCTGCTGCAAAAGGTGAACACAAATATGTTAGGTAATGGGTGGAACAATACAAATGACTTCATAGTAGAGTTCACTGAAGTCAGGCAGTGGCTAAAGGAAGATTAACAAATTCAAGTTTAGAAGTTCAGAGGGAATAAGTGACAGCAAGCCCCCAAAAACTCTTTATTAAACTGCACTACCTTAGCCCACAAGCCCTTTGGTTCAGTTTCAGCAAAGAGGCATCTTAAATACAATGTACAAAGCAGGAAGGCTAGTTTATAGAGGCAGAAACAAGATTTCTGGCTGTCTTATAGATGGCAGAAAATTTGGTATGTGAATTACCCTACTTTCTATTTCATCATAGTAGAAATGAGATTTCAGGATGTCTTATACGTGGCAGAAAATTCAGTATGTAATTACCTTACCCACAACATCATCACATTTTTTGACCCATATCAGCATGCCCAGCACAAAATATGACAGCAGGGGTCTTCACAGAATCTATCTTTAAGCAAATATAGTAGTCTGACTAGATACCGCTCAACTATCCAGATTTTCACAGAATGTCCAGATTTTTTCCTCATATTGTTGGCCTGTTTCTTGAAAAATTCATAGTTTTCAGGCAAATTTATTTATTTTACATTTGTTGACCGGTTTATCTGACTGAGCTTAGAAGCCCTTTTTCAGCAGAGGTCCGGGGTGAAAAGCTCCAACTAAATATACAAGAGAAATTTACATAGTGATTTTACAAAATAAGCAGTAGTAACAAGAAAAAGAAATAAAAATACAATGCAAAACATTTGAAAAGAATGTAGTGTCAGATTACATACAGATTACAAACAAAACAGTAGACTAAATTCATCAAAAAACTTTGAATTTTGTTATTATTATTATTTTTGTTAGGAAAATCTGGAAGAATTTATGGTTAAACTTTGCCTAAGGAGGACGGATACAGTAATCATTGAGGATTGAAAGTTTATAGTATTCTGAGAAATCATTGAGGAATGAAGTAACTAAATAATGCCATACATTTCAGTTTCAGTCTTCATATTCTTCAGAAAATACATACCAAGACAAAACCTGTTATTCTACAACTTTCTAAATTTATAAGAGCAATATTTAAAATCTGTCCCTATCTTTGGGTCCCCCCCAATATTTTTGGCTTTGTACAGATTTCTTTTACTATGATGTTGACAGGAATGAGCATTGGACAAACAGCAATATTTGATGGTCACTGAATATGTTTTATGAAGCCAGTCCAATCCGAGTCACCATCCTCATTTTGCAGAGAAGTGCCAGGCTGCCGAGATGGCCTACCTATCCTTGTTTAATTCTACACTATACACAGATGGTACTGCACATGCTTATGCAACATGTGTCTATGTGTACCCACTGGGTGTTCTCTGAATAGTGTAACAGGAAACTTCTGTCTTTGGCTTTGCTCAGCATTTTTGAAAGTGGTCCAGTGATGGCAAAGGGCAGGAATATGACCTTATTTAAACTGTACAGGTGGGAATATAGGTAAAACCTGTTAGAGTTCGATCCCAGTAGGAGCTATGATAGGTGCTGGTGAAGGAGCACACTTTCACATGCAACGCTGGAGCATGTTGGAGTCTAGGCTCATGCAAGGCTTCTTGTAAAAAACCATGACATCAGACTGTTGCAGGGCCAGTACCAGGGCTCAGAATACAAGTCTGAGGCCTGGGACCATCTGGCATTAGAGCTCACCAATGCCACTGGCATCCCACACACTGCTGAGCAGGTCCGTCATCATTATGATGACCTGAAATGGAGGAAGGGGGCGCTCTTGGCCCAATGGATCCAAAATGCTTGGGACAAGAATGCCCCAGATGTTTGTAAGTATAACAACTGGTGATTTATCAAATTATAGTATGAATATCTGCTAGACAGGTATGCATAATTGTGTGTTTTCTCCCCACAGCTCTAGAGTAGAGGGTTCATAATGTGGAGGCCCATGGAGGATGACTGGTGAGGCTGCACCGACAGTGTGGTGAGTACAGATATATCTTGCAATATATATATATATATATATATATATATATATATATATATATATATATATATATATTCAGATAAATAAGAAAGTGTAATTGTTTACTGCCATTAGGTGTAGTGTGTTCTGAGTGTACTGAATAAATGTGTTGTTAGACTAACATTCATATAAGTAACTAATGCCTGGTACTGTGTAATACAGATGAAGGCAACAAACAAGCTACTATTGATGAAAGGAAGCCAATACTGTAGTAATACTGTGTAGGAATTAATCTGTTAATAAGCCATACTGTGCTTGCTATTGTGAAACTAATAACTGACATACATTCTTCATCTATGGGATATGCAGTACAACTGAATGTAGAAGTTGGAATTTAATACACCACTGTGTCATGTTACCCACAATAAATTTTATTCCAAAAAACTGTTTAATCTGGTCTGTTGTTGAAGAAATACAAGTGTACAGTTGCTACACAGCAAATATGGCTATGAGAGCATGAATCCAGTGCGGTGTATCTACTAGGAAACTGTTATGGCAAACTGTAGATGTGGAGCTGTAAAACAAGATACAATGAAACGTGATATATGTTCTGCACTAAGATCTGAACCTGGAATAGTAATGTGTAATGTATTATAGTGTGTTCTCTGCAGCATTGTCTTGTGTTAACCTTTGCATTTCAACTACATGTATTTCTGAATGTAGGTATGCTGATGCAGGCAAGTATGAGTCCGTAATAGATGGAGACTGCAAATATATAATGATGTGCAAATGTGTATGGGTCAGGTATGCAACCCAGCAGCCTGTTGTGGTCCGTACAGATCACACATAACGTACCTCCCTGGACTACATGAAAAGAGACATGGAAGAGCTCTCTGATCATGCAGCCCAGGCTGGTATGACCCTGACCCTGTGTAGCATCCTGCTCTCACAAAGAATAATACTTCAGTATAAAGAAAAAATTATCAATTTCAACAATTGGCTAAGCTTCTGGTGTCATTCAAAGGGGATCCAGTGTCTGTCAGCCTGGGATGACATGCTCGACAAGCCGCGTTGCTTTGCAAGAGATGGCTTGCACCTGTCACCCATAGGCTTTCAAATACTGGCCAAGGCTCTTGCTGCCCGCATAGTGCCTTTTTTAGGCAAGGCTCAAAAGTCAAACCCACCTCCGTAAACAGCACAATTAACAAAAAACTGAGGGTTATGGTACTCAACGCCAGGAGTTTAAATCTCAAAATGCATGCGCTCAAAGCACTCCTCAGTATGGAGAACATTGACATCTGTGCAGTAACTGAAACCTGGTTCAAGGCTCCAGAGAGCACCCCAGCACTACCAGGCTACAACTCATACCACACATTTCGGCCACAGAACACGGACCAAAACACAAAAGGAGGGGGTGTATCCATATTCATCAAGGATACCTACACTCATCACCAACATGGGCGACAGGTGTCCCACACTGGAGGTCAATCCGTCACTGGTTAGATCAGACCATAAGCGTAAAAGTAAATGGTAGATCATGGTGTCAAGTAGACTCTTCAGTCCAGGAGTACAAATACCAAGTTTATTGACAAAATGCAGTGGTTCCATTAAGCGCTTTCATTTCCAAAACACAGAAACTTCATCAGAATAACACTGCCATTAAAACAGCCCACATATATATCAAAAGTTAATAGATTGATTAATTAATTGGAACAAAGTACATGAATTTAAAGGTACATGGTGAATCAACTAGGCTCTTGCAAGCCTTCACGCAACCGGAAGCTAGCACTCAGTGTATGGAGGACTCCATTCCATGCGCACAACCTACGCGAAGTCAACGCGCCAACAGCAGCACACACAACCAGAACAATGGAGGAAATACAGGAGTTTTAAGTTCACCGAATGCTGTACGGAGGTTTGGTGAACACAACAGGACGGGATCTAATACAAACGACCTTTTGTTTGATAAATACGCTAATATTAACATTTCGGACTGGTTAAACAAGAGTTTTGGGTCTGTGGAGCAGCGTAACGAAGGACAGAGACAGCAATTACAGGACACTTCATATTCCGATAAATGTAAGCTGCTAAAAAAACTTATGCTTAAACACAAAAACTTAAATTTAAATAACTGGTTTCTGACTGAGTGTGTAAAGAGAAAACATGTCCTTAAAGGACTTAGACTAAACAAATTCCCAAACGGTACCATTTTGGGTTCTGTATTTTACAATGACGTTGTGGACATTCTAAATAACTGTGGCTTAGCACTGATTAAGGCTATGATTAACAACAACAACTTACAGATTATTGAATTAACCAACAAGATTGATAGCCTTAACAAAGAAATTAGTGATGATTTGTTATTTACTGTCAGAGAACATAAACAAAACTATTTTAGAGTGCTGAATGATGTTGATAATGCCATGGCAAAAAATTACAAAAGAAAAATGGGTAAACTGGAAAGGGATAATTGGGCCTATGAACACCAGCAGGCCTACCCTATAGGAAATAGAACTACCAGTAACTACAAGCGACTTCCCTATGGACATTTTAGGAGAAAGCCCCAACACGTTCACCAACATCAAAATCATCCTAACAACAGACACTATCAGTCAGAACGGTGGGATAATGAGTTTATGGTGATATAAACATAACTATGGATAATTACCATAGGGCGAACACAGACAATGGGACGGATATCCCATTAGAACCAGAGGGACCAAGAAGGTCCGAAAGAATACAGAAACTGCAACCACACCCGAGATATGCACAGGCCACCAACCAATATGCCTTGAGATAGGAAGGGAACACACTGTTGCCAACAATAACATCATTATCAACAGTAATGTTACCCCTGATAACATTAATAATGAACTGGCCCTTATTAACCACAACTTTCTGGTTAACGAACATTCTATGGATCCAGATGGTAGGGAATTGAACAACTCATTTAACACTTGTACTAACATTTGTCCAATGTCTTCAGACATTTCGTTTAACTTAAACGACAACAATGAAGAATTCAATAATGTTGCTTCTATTATAGAACCTCATAGAAACAACATTATGGTTAGACAGTCTGATAGTGAATTTTTTATTTATAATTATACTGACATGAATGTTGAAGACAGGCACTTTTCTCTATTAAAAAAGGATTTACGTTTGTGCCAACTAGACAGTTAGATATGACAGAATTAATTTTGGATATAAAACTATTTACTAGAAAACTAAATCTAGAATGTTTGGCTAGTTTGAAAAATGTTTCTGATGGTAACAATGAGACTACCACTAATAGATATACAGACATTTTATCAAGGAGAAGTACATACAACCCCCCCCCTACAGAGTGATATTAGCAACTTCGAAAATGTGGTTATTAACGAGGTGAAGACCTTGATTTACAACACACACACTTTTGTTAAACCAAACCTTACCATAGAAGAAAAATTGGTTTTGGAAGAAATTAAACACAAATACCCGGATATCGGGATTATGAAACCTGATAAAGGGGGAGGGGTTGTATTAATGAACAACTGGTTATATACTACAAAAATGTTGGAAATTTTAAATGGGCATGGTAGATATACCATTGTCTCCAAGAATGAACTTAACATTGCTTACCATAAGATCAATATGATTATAGAAGACAATTTTACCCAGGGTTTAATTGATGAAAAACTTTATAGATTCTTTAAGGTAGACAAACCATTTCTATCGACTATGTTTGGTATTCCCAAGATTCACAAAAATACAGAAGATCCCCCAATGAGACCTATTGTGACCTCTGAGGGGTCTAAAACACAACCATTAGCTATTTACATAGATACGAAATTAAAACCTTTTTACAAACTTTATACACATATTTTAATTGACTCTTGGGACTTACTAAAGAAATTAAATCAACTGTCTTTTCAACCTAACTATTCGTTCATGACTATTGACGTGAAAGATCTTTTCTCTGTAATTCCGCACGATATTGGATTAGAATGGTTCGAGTACATGCTAATTGAATTTAAATTTTTGACCAACAATGAGTTTAGATTGATACTGGAAAACATAGAATTGGTTTTGAAAAACAACTTTATTTACTTCCAAGATGACATTTATAAACAGCTAGACGGTGTGGCAATGGGGGCAGCTTGTGCCCCCATTTTTGCCAACATTGTTATGCTATTTTGGGAACAACATTTTGTTTTTAACTCTATTTTTGGGGCCAATATAGTTCAGTACTACCGCTATTTGGACGATATATTGATAGTGTGGAATGGTACACATGATGAGGCCCTTAAAGCCTTAGACTATTTTAATAATTCTACTTCTTTTCTGCAATTTACACATGAATTTAACTTGGACAAAATACACTTTTGGACTTAACTATTAGGAAGGATTATACTAAAAAAAATTTGTATCTAGTATATACAGAAAAGCATGTTTCTCGAACTCTTACCTTTATTATTCTAGTAACCATCCGCCACTACAGAAGAAGAACATAGTTAAGGGACAGATGGTCAGGGTGTTTCGGATGACAACGACATATAGTGATTTGATTAAAGAACTAGACTATATACACAAATTATTTTTGGAGAGGGGCTACCCTGAATCCATTATATGTCCCTTAAAACAAGAGGTTGCTACGGGATGGGAACTAAATACATTCCCTTACTTAATGTTGAAACAAGGAATAGTGATAATAATTTGTTAGATGACCATACAAACCCTGACAACAACACTGTTCCAAACATGGCTTTGGATACACCATTTCTTATTATGACATACAACTCTAACACCAACCTAATAAGAAAAGCCATTAATAAAACATGGGACATTTTTAAAAGTATGCCCAATACTTTGGGGATATTTGACAAACATCTTTGTTATAGTTTTAGAAGGGGACCTAACCTCAAAACTATTTTTGAAAGGAACAAGCAGGAGATGGACACTAGGAAAAAAGGTACCTTTCGATGTGGAAGATGCCCACAATGTACATTTATAGCCAACATAGATGACTTAACACTACCCACTATTCCATCTACTATAAAAGGGAAACAGTATTGCACTTGTTACACTAGTGGAGTAGTATATTTGGTTTATTGTACTTCATGTTGGTGTTATTACATGGGCAAGACAGAAAGACACTTACGTCAAAGAATTTATGAACATATGTATGATGTTAATAAGAAAAAGGACACCAATGCCCTTTTTCGCCATACACTAATTTGTAAGGAGGCCAATTTTAAGTTCTGGGTTTTGGAAAAGGTACCTAGAAACAACAGAGGGGGAGATTGGGAAAACCAGCTTAGTTACAGGGAACTTATTTGGCAACTAAGGCTGGATTCGAATATACCCCCCGGTTTGAATGACCATGTATCACTCATACCAGCTTTAAAACTAAAAGCAAATAAAATCAAAAGAAAAATGTACAATCATAAGAGATGATTCTTACACTAAGTTTATAGTGTTTTTTGCTTTATTAACCCTTTACTGTGATTCTATGTAATCACATTCATTATCAGTTATTTTGATTCTATTTGAACTGTTATGAACATCTAGTGGATTTCAGTTATACACTTTCAACACATATATATATACATATATTTCATTCATTATTATTTTTTTCTAGCAGTAGGCACAAGCTGAATGTAGTTACCAGTGTGTTTTTTAACAGAGTGTTTTTTCAACATATGTTTTTGATATGTTCTTTCCATATGGTTTTATTACGTTTTTTTATATGGTTTTTATGTTGTTCTTTTATGTAAACACTAATTCATTACTATACATGAAAAATTGAATGATACAACAACTAAGGTTTTTAACCATGTACCTTTAAATTCATGTACTTTGTTCCAATTAATTAATCAACCTATTAACTTTTGATATATATGTGGGCTGTTTTAATGGCAGTGTTATTCTGATGAAGTTTCCGTGTTTTGGAGATGAAAGCGCTTAATGGAACCACTGCATTTTGTCAATAAACGTGGTATTTGTACTCCTGGACTGAAGAGTCTACTTGACACCGTGATCTACCATTTACTTTTACGCTTGTGGGACTACCTTTATTGGGCTCTGTACAATGGGGAATACATTGTTTACTAGTTTGATTTTTCTCTGTTCTTCCATTGTGTTTGTGTTTACTACATCAGACCATAAACTAATCACTCTGGATGTCCACACCCCACCACCACCACCAACTCAGGAAAGCACAGTAAAATATTTTTCTAAAGCAAACTTCACCTTACTTAAGACAGAGGTGATAAGTTTCACAGCCCCCATGCTAAAGGATAACACTGCTCAAGATGCAGAAACCTTTACAAATGCACTCTATGAGCACCTACAAGGATGCATGGATCATGCCATCCCTAGCAAAACCAAGACTCACTCCTCTAAGAGAAGGAAACCAGTTTGGTGGACACCTACAATAAACAGGCTATATAATAGAAGGAGGAAACTAGATCAGAAAAAAGCAAATCCCAAAAAGGAAAGGCATTCCTGATCAGTATCAGTAAGAAACTAAGGTCCCTCATGAAATCACCCAAGGCTAACTTCGAAAGAAAAATAGCCAAGGATTCAAAAGATAACCACAAAGCCTTCTTTAGCTATGTTAAGAATCTAAGTGGCAACTCGCAGATATGCACTGAACTATTGCAAAATAGCACAAAATATACTGAACCTACTGATATTGCCAACATCTTGGCAGATAGATTCAGTGCAAACTCCCCCCCCCACCTCCAAAAGGGCCCACAACAATACCGTTAAAGTGTAGTGTCCCAAAAATCACAGATGCACAGGTGAAAACAGCACTTTCAAAAGCCAAAAACACAGCGTCAATGGGACCAGATGATGCCCAAGGCTGCATCTAGCACGAACTACAGAACAAACTAACCCCCCACCTAAACACGCTGTTCAACCTCAGCCTCTCCACGGGCTATGTGCCCATAGAATGGCGCACAGCAACGGTTATTCCTCTCCACAAAGGAGGGGCCACAACTGACCCTGGTAACTATCGCCCCATAAGCCTGACTAGCCTTGTCTGCAAGGCTATCATCAGGGAACTCATTAACAAAGACATTTGGAAATTCCAAACACTTGACCCGACCCAGTTCAGCTTTGTTAAGGGCGGATCATGCCTACTAAACCTGGTTGACTTCTTCGAGACAGTCACCAAGGCCATAGACGAGGGAAAGGTGGTTTACACAGCCTACCTTGACCTCGCCAAGGCTTTCAACACCATTCCCCACTCGGGTATTACAGAAAAACTCACCAGCCTAAACATAAACCCCTACGTCACAAGATGGGTTGCCAAATGGCTTATAGACAGAACTCACACGGTAAGAATAGTGGGCTCCATGTCCGACTCTAAACCAGTCACAAGTGGTGTCCTGCAAGGCTCGGTCCTGGGACCCCTACTGTTCAGCATATACTTCTCAGAAGTACAGGAAAACACAGGACTATGGCTAGCCAAGTTCGCCGATGACTGCAAACTGGGAGCCATAATTGACTCTCTGGCTGACGCGGACATCCTCCAAAAGGGCCTTACTGAGACAGACATCTGGTGTCAAAGTCATGGCATCAAGCTAAATGCCAAAAAATGCATAGTCATCCCGTTTGGGAAAAACAAAACACCCACGAATTACCACATAGGTGTCAGCCCCCTTAATACAGAAGAGGTAATAAGAGATTTGGGGACCCAGGTAGATAGTAATCTCTCCTTTGACAATCGTATTGCCAAACTAATTAGAAAATCCTTCTCTGTGGTTCACATCTAGAAGTAAAGAGGTTATAGTGCCCCTCTACTCATCACTCATTAGACCCATCATAGAGTACAATGCCCTATTTGGGATGTACCTCACAAGACACTTCCAACAAGTGGAAAGACCACAAAAGTACCTCACCAAGAGGATTACTGGCCTCAAACATATGTCCTATGCAGCCTGACTGAAAATACTCCGGCTGTACTCAGTGGCATATCGCTTACTCAAGGGTGATCTCCGCCTGACTTACAAAGCCATGTCCAACTCAGAATTGATGGACATGCTCCACCTAAAGAAATCCAAGTCACTGTGAGCCACGCACTCTAGTGAGCTAAACCTCACCACAACAATAAAAATAACATGCTGGAGGGATATATTCCTGTCACAGAGACTCCCCATGCTTTGGAACAAAATTCCAAATTACATCAGACAGAGCCCCTCACTAACACTCTTCAAGAGAAACCTTGACGAGTGGATGGGTAACAGAAAATACACCCCTGGGATCACTTCATTGGCTCTGCTTGACAGAGGATCAGTTAATTAATCAATGGGTCAGTGAAAGCTGACATACTCTGGCTAGGCTTATAAATGCCCTCGGGCAGATAGCCTAGTACCTACCTATGAACCTATGAACCAATAATCACATCCACTAGGGGTTAAATGTGTACACCTGCATTCAAAGTATTAATACACAGTACACTATCTATCATGCATGAATCTTAGGCATGTATGTTCAACTGTCACTACAGTCTTCTGTGACACTCCCCATATATTACAAGGTCAGAGTGTGTAACCAAGGGAGGTTTAGGCACAAATCAGTCAAGCCACAAACAGCAGTGGCCCAGTAGCTCAGTGTGATAAGAAATAGATATGTTGTTTAGTTTTGCACACACAGACCACAGTTTGAATACAGGGACTGGTACTAAGATGTGTTTATAGTTACACACAAGTAATCCTGACTATCTGTAGAAACATTCACGTAGCGTTGACAGATTTTTTCTCCACAGGGCTGACAGGTAAAGAAATGCTTGTAATAGCTGTATGAAGGGTATAGTAATAAACTGTGTACAAATGTTCCAGTGCCCAGCCCCATGCCCACAAATGACAGCAGGGTAGCTATATACACTATGCATTCTTCCCGATATATGTCTCTCAAGTGTCACACTGTCACGGCTAGTGATCACTTATGCCAATAACTTTGCACACAGATAAAAATCCAGTATAAGTATGCCATTAGCACAGTCACACAACATCAGTGCAGGGTATACCTTGTTAGTCATATATGTAACCATGACATGTACGAGTCCCCTCTACTCATGTACCTAGAGCTGTCACAGCTTGCCCCATAGCATTCCTGGTTGACAGATTAACAGGTCTGTATGTGCTACAGTAGTTATAGGTCTCAGGTAGATTCAAAGTGATGGTGGACCTTTAAAGTATTGAGCAGTACTGTTGTGAAAAATATAAGCCTATATAGTTGTTAATGGACTGTTTTTCTCTCCCCCCACCCCTTATCTGCAACAATAATTATTATTCATATACTAATGCCATAAATGTAACTGGCATGCTGTTACAATACTGACTATTATTCCATTTATGCATGCGTTCTGTTTGCCATGCAGTTTTTTCAGTTCTATTGTTCTGGGTTAATTGAAACACTCATGCATGCTGTTATAATTAATGTTGAAATATTTTGTTCATGACTAACCAAAACATTTTGTCAAACCTTGACACCTGTCCTGCCTCATCTAGCAGCGGCACAGGACCCCAGCATGTCTGGTACCCAAACTTGGCCTGCCTCCTCTGGTGGTCCTGGACCACCTTCAGGTGGAACCATCTCAGAGGACGAGGCTCGTTCCCCCCTTGGGTGTGGCTATGGAGAGGACCCTGTCACTTGACACCAGGTCCGAGGTATAGTGCGCAGGGTCATCCAGCATAATTTGGATGACCTTCTGCACCAGATCGAGGGCAGACTGGTGCACCTTGAGGGGCAGGCTGGCCCCATTGTCCAGCCCCCAGCACAGCCATCTTCGAGGCCATGAAGGGGCAGTGGTGACTGCCCATGGGTGGGGACCTCAGTCCCACTGTTTCCATCTGGGGTCACATGGGCCTCTGATTCCCAACCACCTTCCCCGTCCAAGGTGTTTACCCCACTCATGTGTCATACACTGCCCTTGTCTGCTGTCTTGCCTGTCTTGTCTGTCTGCAAAAGCAACCTCTCCTACCCAACTTACCTCCCCAAATTTACCTACAACCTTTCCCCAACATCCCACTCTCACCTTAAAAAAGAGGGGGGCATCTGTCCCCCCAAAAAATCATGTCCCATACATAGCTCTGCATTTTGCCCCTGTGTACACTGTCAATCAATTTATCCTTGAATTACCCAACAAATGTATGTTGCCCACACCACTCTCTGTGGGGTGTGAGGCTCTAAATTCCAAATTGTCTACATCAGTCACAGCTGTTGCTGCAGAAGAAATGAAAAGCTATGTTCCTTTATTGCACCATCTTGCACATCCCTAGCTGGCTTTCATAATGTTTTCCCCCTGCTTGCCCCTATTTCACCACTTTCCTATCACCCCATTTTTCCTTTCTTTTTTGGAATTAGAGCAGGTTTAAGTGGGAGTAAGCGCCACTAATCAAAGCTAAGGGAAGCTAAACTCTCTTGGCATCGCTTAGCATCACACAAAACTGAACAAACCCACTTAAAACTGCTTTAATTACCCTATCTCATTCAGCCACTGTTCTGCCCAGCAACAAAATAACCAGCTCTTGAACCCAGGACCCTGTGAACTAGAGTCACATCAATGTACTACTTCTACACTAAATGAGCTGTGAGAATTATTAATGCTTTTCTAAATATATCATGCATTACAGTCATTTAACATTATGGAATAAGTTATCACTACCAAGTCTCGAACCCACGACCCCTGTGCATTAGAGTAAGAGCAATGTACCACTACTCCAAATCACCTGTAGGCTTTAGTAATGCTTTTTCAAACATAATCATGCATTTGGGTCATTGAACATTTGGGAAAAATACCACAGACAATTCACCAACCCAGGACTTATGGCACTAGAGTCAGAGCAATACACTGCTAAGCCAAACCACCTGTGAAAGGTTAGCAATGCTTTTGTAAAGATATTATGCATTACAGTCATGTAACAGGAAAAACAGACAGATTATTGCACCTATGACCTTCTGAGCTAGCATCACAGCAACACACCACTACACCAAATAGCTCTATGGAATTATTGATGCTTTTGTAAAGATATCAGGCACTACAGGGATGTGACTTTAGGGAAAAAACATCACTGCCAATGTTTGAACCCAGAAACCTCTACCAGCTGACCTCTAGAGTATAACAACAGTTTTTACAAACATATCCTAATTGCCAGTCACACAGTACTCATATATATAGTGGCCCAAACCACACTGTACTTGGGCTTCTGATGCAGACACAGAACCAGTACACAGACAAATAAATGTTACTGGATGTATGGTGGGCCTACAATATCAGGTAGAGCTGACAATTGCACAGACTGTTGTTGAATATCCACAGTTGTGCCCCCTATTTATGGCATGGTTATCATAAAACCTACCCTGTGTGCCCACATACTGGTAAGGAAGTGCAGATTGGGGTTACAAAACCATGACAGACAACTTGGTGTCAACATCATACCCATCGGAGCACACATATCCATGCAACTCCTGTGTTACACACTGCATGCATGCACATATGTCTTACAAATACACATGCCAGATTAATGGCTCAGTAGCTCTATCTGTAACTTTTATAGCATCTGTCAGATCTAGATGACCACAGTCCTGGCATACAGCCCAGTCTGTGGCATGATAACTACAGGCATGTCAATACTACATAGGAATAATTGAGCCCTGCGATATCCTGCAAAACTGGTTGCTCCTACCGCAGTCACTGCCACTCACATTAGCACTTTAAAGGCATGCAGGTTGGGACACATCTTAAAGTTATGAATATGTGTAGCAAATGTTGACTACCACTCTCTGGATGGCATTATTATGTAACATATGCACCACAGGCACAAGCCTCACCTGGACTGTTGTGGGTACCCTCAACCAGGCCATGCTGGGACACAACAGCTGACACCACACCATCACTGACAGTAACATCTTGCTGTCTCACAATGTCTTCACAATCCCTAGTCTGACTCCTGGCCAGAATGCAGCAGTATGTCCAACTACCTGCTACAGACCTAACATTGCTCCCAAACGCCTACAGCAGGGCATCCACACAACAGCCAAACATAAAGGGTTTGGGGGGGAAATGTTGAGGTTTTAAAGGACATGTGTCACAGTCTCCCCCTACAAACATACCCAGCTGACAGACCAGCATCAACTGTAGCAAAATGCACAGTCAGATAGAAAAGGATGTATGACACTCACATCTGCCTGTCTCCTCACTCACCCCAACACACATTTACACAGTACACTGCTGCAGAATGTGAAAGTCTGTTAACAATGGCCAGACATAGCATGCAAAACTGTGGATATAACATATCCATCCAAACAGTTGACAGCATTTCCACCTACCCTCCATGAAGCTGTAGCTCCTAGACCTTGATAATGTCCTCCTGCAGGACAGGAAAAGGGCCAAGGCCCACATGAAGGCCTTAATTATAGCACTGTGTTGCCATGCCATTGGCTAATGAAAAGGTAACCCAGCTGTTCTGGATCCAATTAGCAAATGTGAGCAACAGATTGGTGCATAGGCCATCACCTGTTCATGAACATTACCTACAAAAGGAAAGCTACTGCCTCTGTTAAACAGGTCTGACACCTTCTTCATGAAGACATACTGTGATTTTTACTACACTACCAGTGGATTTCTTCTGACAAAGGACTACAGCACTATACCAGGTATGTCGTACAATTAAGCATGTAATGGAATGCAGACAGGAGGATGTAGTCATGGGAAATAGGAATTTAAACAGTACTGACAGTGGCAGCCCAGCTAACTCATATTTTCTAAATAATCATACGTTATTGATGAAAATGAGTGTGACTTATATGCTTGTCTTACAAATCTAAGAGAATATCTGTTATGTGGATATTAAACTACTGGTGCAGAAGTGTGTGTTGAACTCTATGTTATGTACTGAGCTCATACCTTTCAACTGTCAAGATTTTTGCAGAATGTGCATGTTTGCCTCATATCTTTAGTCAGTTTCTCAGACATTTGTGTTTTTCCTGGCAAATCGCTGGCAAAATATTAAATATGAAGTCATAAAATAATAGCACTCATTTGAATTTCAGATGTTATATCCTTCAGGAAAGTCAAGCAAATGCAAAACCTGTTATTCTATCGGATGTCTAGGTTTGTAAGAGCAATATTTAAAAAGTGTCACTGTTTCTGGCCCTTTGTCATACCTTTATTTGTGCCTTGCTCTAAGAGGTTGAGAGGTATGACTGAGCTTCAAGAATGTAACCACAGTGTACCGTACTTCTTGAGAAGAACATAAATGTATATAAAGCATTACCTGTGCAAATGTATGTATTAATAGTGGAAGGTGGAAGTCTTGAACATACAGAGATAACTTACAAAACATTAAGAAAATAAGCTGTAGTTGTTTTACAAATGTGTTATCTCAGTTTCAGTGCAGCAAGCAGACATAAATATCTACAGCTACAGGTTCTTGTATTGTCTTGAAACATAAATAATTACTATTTTGAAAATGTGAGAGTGTTTAACTGTGTTATGAATCCCACTTCTACATAAACATATGAGAGATGTGTACTTTTGACGCAGAGATGTGTAAATGTGTGTTACTTGCTGTTAGTCTGGGAACTGAAAGCATCTGACAAAGAGTGATGTAATCTGAGCTAACCCAGCAGTAATGTTGATTATTAACTCCAGACATGTCTCAGAGAAAGACTTTTGCAGTTTGTATGTGTCTTTGCATCTAACAACATCCACCCATCTGCATTTGCCTTGCTAATAATAAGGAAATTTGAAAAAGTGATTTAGTATACATATATGGGAATATAGTATAGCTCACTTTTGATGGTTTCTGTATTTATTTGAGACTGTGATCCAATGTTTTCTCTCTGAGTATTCTAATGAGACCTGTCTAAATGTTCTTGATGAAATTATGGACAACATTGCTATCTATGAAACTCGTTTACGAGCACAGAAAACAAGGAAACTGAATTATGATTTTATTGATTTTAAAAAGGGTCATGTCTTTGCATGGCCTCAGATGAATCAGTTGGCCAATGAACAACAGAGGACAGGTTTTGACAATGCTACGGTTGGACAGAGTAGCACCAATTCAAATGAGACCTTCACCATGCCCCCTGAGCGTCTCAATCCTATTGAAGTGCCTATCTCCCTTGGTTCCACCTTTAAAGATTGTTTAGATAGTCATTTAATAATGTCTACTTTGATTATTTGATGGTGCAATTTCCTACTATACATTCATTCCAAGGACTCCCTAAAATTCATAAGAATTTTTCTAATCCACCCTTTAGGCTCATAGTGTCTGGTAAAGGGTGGATTACGGAACCTTTCTACATTTTTGTGGAGAAATATTTTAAGCAAGTTTTGAATGGAGTCCATTGTGGTTTAAAAGATAATAAACAGTTTCTGTGTGATTTGTATGGATTTATTTCATGAAATGGTCCTATTACCCATTGCCTCTTAGTCACATTGGACGTGGAATCACTTTTTACTGTGATTCCTAATATAGCAGGTATTGAGATGACGACGGATTTCTTACAACAATATAGAGATTTTTCTCCACAGTTAATAGATTTGTTTTGCTTGTTTCTAGGATTGTACTAGAAAATAATGCATTTGTATTTGAGAATGTAATATTTTTACAAAAGGTTGGTGCACCTATGGGCACAGCTTGTGCCAATAGCTATGTCAACATGGTTCTGGCTCATTGGGAAGAAAGGCATGTTTTCACAGACAGGAATGGGTGGACCATGTTATATTCTATAGAATATTTGTGGATGATATATTTTTGTTGTGGAAAGGACCCTTGGAGAGCCTACAAGGATTTATTTCCTATTTACATACCACCACTACTTTCTTGAAGTTTACAAGTAAGCAGTCCCTCTCTTCTATAGATTTCCTAGATGTGTTAATAGATAAGGATGCCAATGGCTGTTTAAATACAGGTCTCTTTAGGAATACATGCAGATGTAATGCAGTTTTACAAAGATATAGTATGTATCCTGCATTTATTTATAAAATATTCTAAAGAGGCAAAACTTATGCATGTCTAGACTTAATAACCTCAATGAGAGGTTTAGCCACAATTTAACCTAACGTCTGAATTTAGATGGAGAGGCTATGGACACAAGGAAATTGATAAAGCCTGTACTTTAGCTAGGAGCCAAAGAACCAGTAAAGCTGGCCGTATTTCTCAAACATTCTTGTTAATACTAATGAGGGTTTAGACACTCGAAAGAATGACTTGGATGGGTTACCTATTTCTCTATATTTTACAAGTGATGTGGAAGTTATACACAGGGTTATTAGAAGTAACTGGTCCATTTTACAGACTGATGATACCATAGGTGCTGTAGTTGGTGATAGACCTAGATTTAGATATAAAAATAGAAAGTCCGTGAAGAGACAATTGTGCTATAAAGTGCATTCAGGTATGAGTTTTAACTGTGCACAGGATATGAGAAAGTGTTTTAGATGTAATTTTTTGCAAGTATATAGAAGTTAGTAACACCTTTACCCATCCCCTTGCTGGCTACACTTATAACTTTAAAGTATCAGCAGATTGTCGTACTTCCAACATAGTTTACCTAGCAAACTGCTCTGCATGTAGTGGTTGTTATGTAGGTAGAAAGTAATCGTATATTACATGAGATAATAAGAGAGCATTTATACAGTTCTCGGGTGGGCGCTATCCGAAGTGCTCTATCCAAGCATACATTAGTGTCCAGTGCCATTCATACTTTCAATTTTAGAATAATAAAAGTAATCCATCAAACAGAACGTGGAGGTGATATAAGAAATTTTACAGAGTTAAGGGAGCTACATTGGATAATCAATTTACACATTGATAAATTACCCGGTTTAAATGGGAAGGTTTCTTAAAAACCTCTGCTGAAATCTAGAAGTCTTCAACATTAATTAATTGCTGCTTGTTCTCTAATTGCTTAATTGATCATACTATTTAATGATGTTGTTTCATTTTAGTTTAGTTTTTGTGGTCTGAAGAAGCACTTTGTGTGAAAGTGCTGTCATTGTTTTTTGTTTTATTAAACTTTTACAGTTTTAAAAAGAATTCTGCCATGTTTTTGTGCCTTAGGTTGGAATTTTTACATTTCTTTTACTTTACTCCTGGCATACTATCTTAAGGATTATTCTGTTTTTTATGTATATTATTAAATATAGTTAAAACCTTGAAATTGTGACTGGTTTGTTTAAAGATAAGTAAGCTGTTAGAGTACTTGCATATCTATTTGGTGACATTGTATAGCACACTGCAATAGCCTGGCTCTTCATCACACTAACCATTTGGATAATAGGCACATCAAACAGTAGGATTTGTCACTCTTTGGTAAGGGCCTTACAGTAGCTGATAAGAGCTAGATTGTGGCAGTCATAACTACCTTTTAGCCTTTCCCAGGAGTGTGTGTGTGTGTGTGTGTGTGTGTGTGTGTGTGTGTGTGTGTGTGTGTGTGTGTGTGTGTGTGTGTGTGTTATTTATAAATCAAATCCAAAGTGTGTGTCTGTGTGTGTCAGCTACTTGAGCAGGGACACGAAGCCCTCGTTGGACAAAGAGGGTGATGGAGATTTTTGCTTGACCGCTCTGCTGAGATGTTAACCATATAGCTGTGCCAGTGGGGAGTCTTATTGGGGATCTGGAGAGACAGGGAGAAACCAGGCCCAGACTGACTGTGATCTCTGTGTGCTCTGAAGGGTAAACGTAACTTATTGTGTGTCTACTTGTCATCCTTCCATTATATATGTCCCACACTGGTGCTATTTGTGAGGATTGAGGCCCCTTGATTACTGGGCCAGTGCAGGGTCATCACACTGACAGTACATAATGGTGGATACAACTGGCAAATTACATCATGTACTGTCATTGCGCCCCTTCCAGTCTGCCAGTGTCATACAGGAGTATTTCACAGATTGTCCAGGTCTCCCTGACCATTCCTGATGTACTCTGGCTAGGTCTCTGTGTACTCCACACCTATATCTGAATACCTGACACCTATGGCTAGTATGCCTGGTGGGCTCCTGCAACAGGACAGCAGGTTATAGGTAGTAGTAGTGGGTGGATGTTGGCTCTGGCACAGAAGCAGTGTGTACATACTGAGCATACAATGTAAGGGAATGAATACAGTAACAGATATCCATGTAACATTACTGTGTCCCCAGGGTCCTGGCATGTCATAGACAAATTCCCCAAACTTTATGGACAGCCATCACGTATTGTCCAACTGATGTGCAGAAATACACATTTGTCTGGCAGGGGAGTCTACATCTATCAGGCACATGTACCCATTCTGCAAACATCTGGGTACTGCAGATGTCAGACACCTGTGAAGAGGTCACCCTACACCACATATGCACTGCTCTATGTTATTGTGCACCTCAGATGTTCCTGGAATGTCCACATGCACCTGTAGTAGCACTCACCTATTTGTCGGATGTAGGCTGGATGACATGGTACAGTAACATTGATCATAGGGTGACACCCAGCAGTCAATGGCAGTGATCTGTGTGGACACATAGGTTCATAGATAGGTTCATAGATTAGTACTAGGCTAACTACCCTTGCAAGCCATTTTAAGCCTAGCCAATTATCCCTTGTGAGACTCTAACCCTGCACCTTGTTTTTGTAAGGCAAATACCTTAACCATTAGGCCACCCTCCCAACATAACAACACAGTCTGTCACAGCAGTCAGGCCATTTCTGGTAGTCTTAGTGCCACCTCAGGTTACTAGGCTCTGGGCCCTGAGAAGCCATATGCCTAGGCCACATGTTAGCTGATACGTATCCAAGGCAGCAGTTGATGTCCCCATCCAACAGGGACACAGGTGGTATCCCAAGGGTGTATGTGCTGTTAACCATCCATTTGACCAGGTTATGCCTACAAAGGTTTAGGTAGCTACCCTGCCTGATGTGGACAGGCTGCCCATTCCACTGCAGGGTGCTTATGTGCAACACACATGTGAGCTGTCTATAAGGCCAGTCCAGGTCACTCACCAGGTTGAGGGTGTGTGTGTGTGCGTGTGCATGTATGTGCGTGTGTGTGTGTGTGTGTGTGTGTGTGTGTGTGTGTGTGTGTGTGTGTGTGTGTGTGTGTGTGTGTGTGTGTGTGTTATTTATAAATCAAATCCAAAGTGTGTGTGTGTCAGCTACTTGAGCAGGGACACAAAGCCCTCGTTGGACAGAGAGGGTGATGGAGGTTTTTGCTTGAACACTCTGCTGAGATGTTAACTGTATAGCTGTGCCAGTGGGGAGTCTTATTGGGGATCTGGAGAGACAGGGAGAAACCAGACCCAGACTGACTGTGATCTCTGTGTGCCCTGAAGGGTAAATGTAACTTACTGTGTGTCTACTTGTCATCCTTCCATTATATATGTCCCACACTGGTGCTAGTGGTGAGGATTGAGGCCCCCTTGATTACTGGGCCAGTGCAGGGTTATCACACTGACAGTACATAATGGTGGATACAACTGGCAAATCACATCATGTACTGTCATTATGCCCCTCCCAGTCTGCCAGTGTCATACAGGAGTATTTCACAGATTGTCCAGGTCTCCCTGACCATTCCTGATGTACTCTGGCTAGGTCACTGTGTACTCCACAGCTATATATGATTACCTGACACCTATGGCAGGTATGCCTGGTGGGACCCTGCAGCAGGACAGCAGGTTATAGGTAGTAGTAGTGGGTGGATGTTGGCTCTGGCTCAGAAGCAGTGTGCACATACTGAGCATACAATGTAAGGGAATGAATACAGTAACAGATATCCATGTACCATTACTGTCTCCCCAGGGTCCTGGCATGTCATAGACACATTCCCCAAACTCTATGGACAGCCATCACATATTGTCCAATTGATGTGCAGAAATACACATTTGGCTGGCAGGGGAGTCTACATCTATCAGGCACATGTACCCATTCTGCAAACATCTGGGTACTGCAGATGTCAGACACCTGTGAGGAGGTCACCCTACACCACATATGCACTATTATATGTTATTGTGCACCTCAGATGTTCCTGGAATGTCCACATGCACCTGTAGTAGCACTCACCTATTTGTCGGATGTAGGCTGGATGACATGGCACAGTAACATTGATCATAGGGGACACCCAGCAGTCAATGGCAGTGATCTGTGTGGACACATAACAACACAGTCTGTCACAGAAGTCAGGCCATTTCTGGTAGTCCTAGTGCCACCTCAGGTTACTAGGCTCTGGGCACTGAGAAGCCATATGCCTAGGCTACATGTTAGCCCATACGTATCCAAGGCAGCAGATGATGTCCCCATCCAACAGGGACATAGGTGGTATCCAAAGGATGTATGTGCTGTTAACCATCCATTTGACCAGGTTACGCCTACAAAGGTTTAGGTAGCTACCCTGCCTGATGTGGACAGGCTGCCCATTCCACTGCAGGGTACTTGTGTGCAACACACATGTGAGCTGTCTACAAGGCTAGTCCAGGTCACTCACCAGGTTGAGGGTGTGTGTGTGTGTGTGTGTGTGTGTGTGTGTGTGTGTGTGTGTGTGTGTGTGTGTGTGTGTGTGTGTGTGTGTGTGTGTGTGTGTGTGTGTGTGTGTGTGTGTGTGTGTGTGTGTGTGTGTGTGTGTGTGTGTGTGTGTGTGTGTGTGTGTGTGTGTGTGCGTGTTACCACAGTGGAGCATGACTTGCACTCATGCAGCAGTCCCAGCAATGTGGAGTCCACGATTGCCTTGCATGCCACAGTGACGTCATTCCTGAGACATATGTATGACACTGGGTAAAGGGTTGGCCTTATAGCCTATAGGTGTACTGTAGATGTTTGATAGCCTGGTATTCCCTGATGGGGAACCTCTGTGATATCCCCAGCTGCTGCATGTGCTGCCTGATGTGAATGATGAATGGAGGATTATGCACATTAATTATCCTCATTGGGGGAACATGATACATCAGGATCAGGAGGGCAATGCATGCTGTAATGCCAGTATGTTGACAATACCCACACACATACTGTGCTTATAGATGGCAGGGATGTGATGGGGCCATTAGCAATGGATAGTGCTAGCAAAAGTAGATGTGCAGGGTCTGTACGTAATGGTGGCCAATGTATGTGGTCCTGTGACATGCTCCCCTCTTCATGTCTTTCAGGTGTGATGTGCAGCAGATGGCAACTGGCCATTCTCAGAAGCCGAGACTGTGGCAATCATTGATGGCCTCAGACCCCAGCACAGGGTACTGTTGGGAAGGAGCCAGTAAAACCTGCAGGAATGCACTGCCCTGTGGGTGGAACTGGTAGTGACTGTCAACAATGTGGGCCACTGTGACAGGACCTACAAACAGGTCCAACACCATGTCACAGACCTCATCCACAATGCATGGTAAGGGGCTGCAGCTGTGGCCAGGTACCATGGTGTCACAGGTGGAGGGCCTGTGACACAAGCACCATTCACAGCCATGGAGGAGTTCCTCACAAACTTTGGTGCAGCCACCGCATCCCAGAAAACAATCACAACATATGTTATGGAAGTGGGTGGCACAGAGTCAACAGCCGAGGAGCATCCAGGTAAGGCCCCAGTGGACATCAATTCAATACTGTAGCATTCATAGTGGCAGCCTTTGCATACCTGGATGCATATGTCAGGTCAAACTGAATTTGTGGGTGGGGTTTTGTAATGCACACAAGTGCATGCCTATTGTGAATGTCAGAAAATTGTGTAGTATCACAGCTTGTAGTGTACATGTTCAAAAATGCACATATTATCCTGTACCAATGCCACATGTGTGTGTGCTGAAAATACCTCTCCCCCACAATACATAGGTCCCTCTGGTGTGATTGGGGAACAGCTACCTGAAGCCGGTGAGTGTGGAACTGTCTTGTTGTGGCTCACCAATACCCTAGGCATGTTAAGGGCAGTCAGTTTTCCATGCACACAACTATTACACTTAGCCATATTGCAATATGTGCATGTTCACTTGTTGTGGGGTTAACTGTGGTGCATCACATTAGTCATCACAGGAGCCTATTCGCAGGTGCTGTAACATTTTGGCATGTACATTTGTACAGGTGGAGCCACTGTGCTATACAAGGGTACATTAGTATTGGGTACACAAGGTGCACTGTGTGTTAGGTGAAGGTGCATCACATACTCTCACTCCTCATGTATCTCAGAGGTAAATATTAGTAGCAATATTAACTGGATGTATCTGCACTGCATGTTGTTGGAGGCCTGTGCACAATGTGTCTGTTGTAGTCTGATTGTGTGTCGCACATGTCATCCTTCAGAAAGTGTGGTCTGTATAATGCCTTTGTGCCACCTCACCTGTATATATGTGTGTGTGTGTGTGTGTGTGTGTGTGTGTGTGTGTGTGTGTGTGTGTGTGTGTGTGTGTGTGTGTGTGTGTGTGTGTGATCAAACATTACAAACATTATAGTGCAGGTAGTAATTTATATTTGTTGTCTTCCCCTCACAGGTGAACATGGGCGGGGGTTGGTATCTCTCCTCCTCCCAACCTGATGTCAGTGTCTCACTGGACTTTGATGATGACGGTAGTCATAATGAGGCACAGGTGAGGTTGTTGGGGGCTGAATCTGTACCATTCGTTGACATCCCGCTTCCAGCCACAATGTCCCCACACACAGTCAGTATGCCCACACATACCCAGTCTCCAGCAGCCACATATATTGAACAGTCTGAGGATGGTGGCATCGAGCAGGCTAGTGTGGTGACTATGGCATCTGTGACTGTCGACAGTAGCCATAGCCAGAGAGCTGGAGAGGTCCCACACAGGCAGATTAACAGGAGTGCTCAAAGGAGGACTGCTGCCCATCCAGCCCCTGTCAGAGGTGCCACAGCAGTTTTCACCTGGCGCATGTTTCGGTCCATCATGGAGGCGCAGGCACATTGTGAACAGTACACCAGACAGATGCTCAGGGTCATGGATGCAGCACTTCCTGCCATGCGTGATGACCTCCACAGCATTGGTGATGATGTACATCATTTTGCTGATGTTGTGGATAGACAGTGGGATGAGACACTGTCAGTGCTCAACTGTGCAATGTCTGTGCTTGAGTATGTGGTGAGAGTACAGCATCGGACATGTGGACGTAGGTCAGCAACAACATCAGCTGAAAGGCCATGTAGCCATGCACATTCACACTCCCATAGTGGCAGTTCCACCAGCACTACCGAAGGGAGGGTGCTGTCCATACCATAATATAGCAGGCCATGGGCACGTGGTCCTGGCTGGTCCTGTCAGGGACACAGATCCAGCAGACAGCAGTCACTGTCAGGGAGTAGTACTACATCTGGCCTTGGGGCTGCTGGTGCCAGTGACACGCCTGGCAGTACCAGTTCCTGTGTCCATGGCCGGAGATGGTGAACTGTACATCCTGCCATGTACAGTCCATGGCTGTCCAACATACCCCTGTGTAGGGCTAGTACATGGCTTGACTGTGTGCATACATACAGTCACACATCACCATCACAGGAAGGTCACCACCAGACACAGACAGCTCCTCTCCATGGCCCAGTTGAACACCACCCCTCCAGATACACACACACACACACACACACACACACACACACACACACACACACACACACACACACACACACAAAATGCCAACTGTATGGCCCAGCCTAGGCCTTTGGCAACCCCAGACCACACCCTGTGCATGTGATGATACCTGTGCCACATCCCTGTTATCCATACCATTGATGCAGGGACATGCTAATATGGGTCTAATGCACAGGGTGAATATAGTACAGTGTAGTAATGTTATGCTGTGTAAGGTGCTGTCTGCTGGCAATTGTCATAGGTACACATTGAAGTGTATGTGCCTATCTGCCATGATGCATTATTGCTGTTAGTACTGCTGACTGACTGTTGTCTCACATACTTTATTCTGTTTCTGTTCCAGGTGTCTGTGTGTGTACAGCCTGTGGAGCTGCTGACATTACCAAAGTTGAGTATGGCTCAGTGGAAACACAATGACCTTTTCATTGCCAGGGTATGGTTGTATATGTACATGTTTACCGAGGTACATATGTGTGCAATAGTGTGTGAGGGACAATGGGGGCAGATAGTGTGACATTGCATGCATACCCCTTGACACAGCCAGTTAGCCTTCATACATGTCACCTGGGTGTTCTGTAGGACCACAGGTTCATAGATACAGTGGAGCTTACTAGAGTACTGGCCCTGGGTCCCTCACAAACATAGCCATTACTTTATCCATAACAGAATCATTCATCAGCACCTGTTGCCCCTGTCATTGCTGGACACAGGTTGAACCCCAGGGACAGATTTTTTTTCCATCCACTCAACCTTGATACAATTGATGAGGATATGCATGGTACTGTGTTTGACATGTTTGGAGAGGCTAGCCCTGACACAGGGCAGCCTCTGGTAACCAAACCTGACTTTCCAGCATGTGTTTCTGCTATCCCATATGTGAATCAGGCCTCTTGTGATGGTAATGCGCACAGAGTTATACTCTCGTACATGGTGCAGCTGTTGAAGGGCTAAGCACAACATTTCTATCTTGCCATGCCACATACACCTGTGGACAACCTGAAAGGTAACCAGCTGGCCAGTATTGATTATAGGCTGTCTGCATGGAACAGGTGTTAAGGGACATGGCTGACCTTTGTGGGTGTTAACATAGCCTTTACAGATTCTGCAGATGTCTGCATAGGTGCATAGCAGACCGGCCATGCTGCAAATGTATTGTTGTACTGATGAGGACTATTCAGAGGTAATGTCCACCTTTTGTCCAGATGCAGTCCCTATACCTATGTGGTGAACCACATACAAGCAATTCCTGACCACTGACACTACTTGTTGCCTGAATGCAACATTATTGACATCCTGAGTACCCAGGTCTGTCATCACAGTCTGAGTGTTTATGGGATTGGTGCTGATATGGGAAATACTGAGTACATGTCCTTGCCATATGGCATGCTGACACTATTGTCTGCATTCATCTTGAGGCCAGGATCTTGACACCATTCCATACCCACTGTATGGCCCGTTGCAGTATGTTAACAGCAGTTTGTGGCTCGATGACAGACTGCAAAATGCTTACAGTTGACACAGCCTTAGGCTGTACCTAGTATGTGGATGGTGGTAATTAGCATTCATGCCTATATACATGTGGGTTATTGGGGGCAGCAGGTAGTCACAGGGCCTTCACACGTCTACATATTACACATACATAGGCGACACATATTGCGGTTGCCACCTTATCAAATTTGGACTGTTGTACATGACTTGTAGTAACGTGGCAGTTGGCAGGACATACCATAACCACAGCAACTGCAACACACAGGACTTCCTTTGATTTGCTACTATGACACCTTCTTTGTGTGACATTAACTTAGTTTACGTTATTTGTCATAATAATAAGGTGCTTCTGATGTGCAATAACTGCTCTATGCAGTCAGTAGACAACTGTTTGTTGTCCTACACTCTTGTGACCTCTTTATTGCTTCAGTTGTTGTCACAGGTCATACCTTGCCAAACATGGACTGCAACCTGCAGGGTGGTACAGACTGTGCCCATACCTGTAACCTCTGTATATGTCTGCAGATTGTCCTGATGTTTGACACATATTTTCTTTTTGTCTGTCATAACATTGTGATTTTCTGGCAAACTGTTGTAAAATCCTGACAGACTAACATTGCAGATTAATGATGAATATTATCATGTAACAGCACATACCCTTTGGAAAGTGCATTCAAATACACGACCTGTTCCAGTATCTACTTTCCATGCATGTCACAGCAATATGTAAAGGTTGTGCTCAATGTTTGGTCTTTGCCCCAGTTTTCCATATGGCTTTAACCAGCTGTCTTACTGTGAGGGGTTGAGAGGTATGCTGGTGGCTGTAACACAGTTATACTGCTGCAAGGGGATATACATACACATACACACACACACACACGCACACGCACACACACACACACACACACACACACATATACACACACACACACACACACACACACACACACTCAGGACATGCCCTTGCTGATAGCAGAACCTCTACCTTCCTAGTTTTACAAACAATACTGTTATATACATAACACAAGCACCACAGAGCTACTATAATGTTGCAGTGTCTGCCACTACTATTCAAGTGTGTGACAATTGCAGGGGGTTCACAGGCCTTTAACGTGGTAGAACCATCTGAAACACACACACACACACACACACACACACACACACACACACACACACACACACACACACACACACACACACACACACCTAAATGGGAACATGTATTGAAACACACATGCATACAGAGTTGACACTTTTCTTATTTGATGACCTACCTATCTAGTTATGTACAATACAGACTGACATGACTATTGCATGTGCCTCAGTGCCTTTGTGATAGAAAATGTGTAACTGTGCTTGTAAGTTGGATGACATCTGTAGGGGCCATGTCTAGGTTGGCAACGGGGGAGTTAACAGGGTGGAACAGGCACACAAAATGGTGTAACCATCGCATACACACAGGCAAGACAGCCACGGGGGATATGCATACAGAGACACATACACTCACACAGTTGGCAATAGTCAGATTAGAACCCCTACCTATCTACTTATTGCATGTACCATGGAGATTATATGCCAAGGACATAACTCACAACCTCTTACACCAATTAATCTTGTGAATGCCTTCATGGATGGTAGGATAAACCACCCAAAATAGTGACTGTTCTCACATATTGCTGTTACAAACCTGGACAAGTGATAGGGTAACAGACTTTACGTCAGCATGACATTTCAGACAGGTATGATGTCTGAAGCTGACACGTCTGTAACTATGGCAGCTGTTATGTATTTGCCAATGATTTGTCATAACACCCCATTGTTAGGAGACACGGACCACATATATGTTGCAAACATCTGGATATGCTGCATACATCTGTAAAGATGACTGGTATGGCCTATAGAGTTTAACATGGTGCATATAAGGTGGATGACATCAACAGGATCTTTAAAGTAATGCCATGGGGGGGCACCAGGGTGGAACAGCCCTCAAAATGGTAAAATCAACACACACAGGGGACATGGTTCTCACCCACACACACATGCAGTATCTGAGATTAGAACCCATATCTATCTAGTTATTTGTACTAAAGTGCTACACAGTTATCGCACATGCCACAGAGCTTATAGGGCTGAAGACTGTCCAAAGGTACTTCTAAGGTAAATGACATAAGCAGGCCTTGTAAATTAGGGAAATGGGAAGTGAACTGGGTGGGAAAGGCCTCAAAATACTTTAACCTAAAAACAGTTACCAGTACTGAGAATAGAGCCCCCACCTATCCAGTTATTTGTACTATAGTGCTACAAAGTTATATGCACCATGGAGCTTATAGGGTTGAAGACTGTCCAATGGTACTTCTAAGGTGAATGACATCAGCAGGCCTTGTACATTAGGGAAATGGGAAGTCTAATGGGTGGGAAAGGGCTCAAAATATTTTAACCTGCAAACACACACACACACACACACACACACACACACACACACACACACACACACACACACACACACACACACACACACACATAAAAGGCAGGTGATGTGAGATTACAAACCCTACCTCACTACTATTACACAGTGAGGCTCACCTTCATGCTGGCACATGCCACTGGTTACAACTGGTGTGTAGTTGTCTGCAGTAGGACATCACTCTATGCCTTTCAGGGTCTCTCTCTCTCTCTCTCTCTCTCTCTCTCTCTCTCTCTCTCTCTATGACTCTATCTTTGTCTGTGTCTCCCCCTCTCTCTCTGTCACTGTCTGTCTCTCTCTCTTCTCCATGTCTATGCCTGTGTATGATTGAAATATTTTTATATGTTGCCCATATAGATGTATGTGTTGCACTCAACAGATGCAGATATATCACATATGGGCCACCTATAGATAGTTGAGGGTAATCCTGTGTGATGGGTGTGGGGAGAGACAGTTAAGGTGTACATAGCTGTCTGTACGCAAAGACATATATGCACAATACAGTTGTATAGTCCAATGTGGGTTTAGACATAGGCTGTAATTCTCTAACTGTAGGAGCATGCCCAGTATGACCTTCTATAGTAAGAGTGGGGGTCCATTCCAGAGATAGTTGTACTCCAGTCCAGAGTTTTGTGTGCTACAGCCATACATCTCAACCTCTTAGTGCAAGAAATCTGGAGAAAGCCTGCAAAAATAGGGGAGCAATGGCCCAAAAACAAGGACATATTTTAAATATTGCTCTTATAAACTTATAAAGCTGTTAGAGTAACCGGGTTTGTTTCAGCATACATTTTCTAAAGGATATGAAGTCCAAAACTGAAATGTATGCCATTACTTACTGACATAAATCCTCAGATCATCCCAGTACTTTACTGGGAAAATACAAATTTTATGAGGAACAGTCTAAAAATATGAGCCAAAAATATAGACATTCTGCAAAAATCTGGCCCATTGAGAGGTGTGGCTGCAGTTGATTGGCTGATGAATCTGTGTAAACAGTCCAGCACCTAAGTGATATACTGGCTGGGGATCTCCTAGTTGTGCGGTATCCTTATTAACTGAAAAGTCATATCCTGGTGTGGGTACAGATTTTTCCATAATATGTGTGGTATATTCTACCTAGCACTGTGATTTCCTGGTATGTCAGTGGTAGAGCAGTATAGAGAAATGTGGTGAACCACTGACAAGACATTTCTTTATAGGTTCATAGATTCATAGGAGGTTACTAAGCTATTGGGCCTGAAGCCCTTAGAACACTAGCAGACAAGAGTGTAGCCCATGTTAAGACATGTCAGCACCCAGAGCCCCTTTCCAGTAGGGACATATGTGGAATCACAGGAGTGTATTTTCTGTTTCCCATGCAGTTATCCAGGGTGCACTTCAAAAGGGCTATTGAGGTAATCTGCTTGATGTGGACAGGGAGTGTATTCCACAGATGGGGGATTCTGTGGGACACATATCTGTCATGCCAACACATCCTATTGATATCACAGACCAGGTTGATGCTGTGCCTACACATTGCTAAAGTGGAGCTTGACTTCCAGATATGAGGCAGTCTCATCATGGCAGGGTCTGGATTGCTTTGTATGCCAGACAGAGGTCATCTCTGAGAAGTCTGTATAGAACTGAGTAGAGGGATAGTGCTTTTAGCCTATCTGTGTAGGGTAGGTGTTTGAGGCCCGGGATTCTCCTGGTGAGGAACCTATGTGGTCTCTCCACCTGCTGCATGTGCTTTGTGAGGTACATGCCGAAGTTGGCATTGTACACAATAATTGGCCTTATAAGGGTAGAATATATGGATCTTATGACCTCTTTGTCTCTGGATGAAATACTTTCTGTACAACAGAAGCAACATGGTGATCAGAAGTCAGGTTGCTATCAACCTGGGTGGCCAAATCCCTCGCTACTGATTGTGTATGTAGGATGTTGCTGTTAATGTGATAATATGTGGGGACATCACTCTCCCCAAAGGGGATGATGATGCATTTTCTGGCATTCAGCTTGAGGCCACATTTCTGGCACCAGTCATTTGTTTGGGTGAGACCCTCTTGGAGGACATCCACATCACTTTGGGAATTGATGATCCCAGCTTGCAGCCATCTGCAAATTTGGTCAGCCATAGGCCAGTGGTTTCGGCCTGCACCTCAGAGAAGTATATCCCATATAACAGAGTCCCCAAGGCAAACTCCTGGAGTACACCACTTGTTATGGGTCTACTGTTTGAGTTGGCTACCCCTATTATGATCAGGTGGGTTCTATCAATGAGCCAGATTGCTACCCATCTGGTAACATAAGGATTGATGCCTAGTTGACAGAGTTTATCTACTATGGCCAAGTGGGGAATAGTTTCGAAGGCTTTGGCCAAGTCAAGGTGGGTGGTGTGTACCGTCTTTCCCTTGTCCATGACTTTGGGTGGCTATCTCAAAGATGTCAATCAGATTTAACAGACATACCTCCCCCTTGACAAAGCCAAACTGTGTAGGATCAAATATTTGGAGTTTGTCAATGTCCCTGTTAATGAGGTCCATGATAATCCATTGCATGACCTTGCAGATCAGGCTAGTTATGCTGATGGGTGTATAATTTCCTGGATCGGCAGATGTTCCACCTTTGTGTAAAAGGATGACAGTGGCTGTCCTCCACTCAGCTGGGACAAAGCCGGTACTCAGGCTTTGTTTGATTAGGTTGCCTAATGGTGCTGCAAATTCATCCCTGAGTTCATGCTGGATGCAGCCTGGGATATTGTTGGGTCCCATGGAGGCTGTCTTTTTTTGCCTTTGAGAAGGCAGTGATGATGACCTGTTCCCTAGAGATAGGGGGTGGGGGGCAGGTACTGGGGATGTCCTGCTTTGGTGATGGGGGGACAGACGGGAGAAGTTTCTGCTGAATCTGTCAGCCAGTAGATTGGCTATATCGACAGCATTTGTGTATGTGGTGTCCTTGACCACCAGTTCTGAACAGATCTGTGAGCTTCCTTTGAGACTGCAGACATATGTGAAGAAGGCCTTATGATTGTCTCTATTAGATGTGAGTAATTTGGACTCAAAGTTGCCTTTGGAGTATTTCACTGATGCTCTTATTTGCTTGTTCAGGCTAAGGAGAGATTGCTTGCAATTGTGCACCTGCTCCTTCTTGGTCCTGGACAGCAATTTTTTTCCTTTTATTATATAGTTTCTTTATTGCAGAGGTCCACCAGACAGGTTTACTCTTCCTTACAGAGGATGATGTTGTCCTGTCAGGTATTCCTGATTCCATGCATCTATATATATGCTCATATGGTACTTTGGTGTACATTTGGATGTTTGTGCCTGTTCCTACAGTGGGGGAGGGGGCTGTGCAGCTGTGGGAGATGGTGATATCGGAAGTGACTGCTTTTTTTTTGTCAGATCTTGCCAGGGAGGATGATACCGTAGGGGTGCTGCAGTGGTTAATCATGTTGGTTACTACCAAGTCCAACATATGTATCACATCTTGTGGGGGTGTCAAGTAGCTGTCCTAAGGATTTAGCATTGATAAGATGGGGGAATTTCTGTGCATTTCTGTCATGGCATGAGTAGTTTTTCCAATCTATGGTTGGGTAATTAAAGTCAGCCAGGATCAGGGTAAAGGGTTGAATCTTGATAGATTTGTAGAGGGCCAGATAGGTGTAGTGGGCATCCTGAGTCAAATATGTGAGCCTGTAGCTATGTATAATTTGATTACAGGTTTTGTCAATGGTTAACTGCACCTGGAGTGTCTCATGTGTGTCAGACTGTTTGACCAGCCTGGAGGTGTGTGTCTGTTTAACATATATTTATACTCCACCTCCTTTGGCTTTGCTGCCCACATTTTGGGGTCTAGCTGTGTGACAGGATGAGTGACCAGGTAAGGATGGGTTGCTCTCCGCAGCTGTGGCCCAGGTTTCTGTGACTGCACAAACGTCAGCATCTACCAGGGTCAAGAATGCTTGCAAGGAGTGCAGTTTCATGTTTAGACTCCTAGCGCTTAGCAGCGTGACCTTTAATTTGTGTTTTGTTGAGAGTGTCATGTTGGTAGTATCAACCTCATGACTTTCCCTAAAAAAGGCACTATGGGGGAGGCAAGGGCCTTTTCCAGAGGCCTGAAGCCCAAGTGAGACAGATGCAGGCCATCTCTAGCAAAGCAGCATGGTCTGTTGATCATATGTTCCCAGGCTGTCAGGCACTGGATCCCCCTGGGATGACACCAGAAAGCCAGCTAATTTTTAATGTCAGTCATTTTCTGTTTGTATTGAGGCATCATTCTTAGTGATGATAGAATGCTGCTTAAGCCTAGGGACACACCTGCATGGGACACATATTCAGCAAGCTCAATCATGTCTGTCTTCCTATCGTCCAGAGAGGTACATCTGAAGTCATTCACACCAACATGGACTAGGACAGAGTCATAACAGTACCTGTTGTGGAGAGACTTGAGTGCATGTGTGATATGGAAGATTATGGCACCTGACAAAAAAGTAACCATGACTTTCTCCTTGTCCAGCCTGGTGAGAGACACATCTGTGTGCCTCAAAATAGAGTCTCCTATGAGTAATATGTTGTGTTTATGGTTAGACCTTAGTGGTTGCAAGACACTGGTGTGTGGACTATGCATGGTATGTGGTGTAGAGGTTTGTGGAGTTCTCATGTGTTTTTGGCTCTGAGGTGTCCTTTGTTTGGGTTTGTTTTTGTTGCGGACCTCCACATACGTGGGTGTGTGTTGTGTAGTTGTTGGTGATGTTTACTGACTCCATATACTGCAGGGAACCTATGTTACTGCACAATTTGTTCTGGTGCACATTCTCCATTTGTCTGACCAGTGATTCCCCTTTTATATGTGTCTGTTTGTCCTTCTGTAGTGCAGTTCCAGGCTTTTTCCACAGTTGCTGCTGTTATGTATTTGTATTTCTGGTGTGAGTGGGGTAGAAGTCATAACATCACACACAGGGTTATGGACTTCACACCTCTGAGTGTACCTGTTCATAGGATCATAGGATCATAGGAGATTACTGGGCTAATGGCTCTAGGGCCCTTATAAGCCTAGCCAAGAGTTTATCCCCAGAAAAGAAACCACAATCAGGACCTGTCTCCCCTGTCAATGAGGGACACAAGTGAAACCCCTGGGACAAATTTTTGGTTGCCCATCCACTCATCAACATTGTGCTTGAAGAGGGTCAGTGACACACTTTGCTTGACATGTATGGGAAGTCTATTCCAGAGATGCGACAGCCTCTGGGAGACAAACCTGTCTCTCCAGGAGGGTTTGTTAATGTCACATATTAGATTTAAGCCTTTCGAATGGGTACTATGGGAGGAGTTAGACTTACATATATGGACTATCTCTAATAGAGCAGGGTCTGAGATTGCCTTGTAGGTGAGACACAGGTCACCTCTGAGCAATCTGTACAATACAGAGTAGAGTGATAGTGATTTGAGCCTGTTCACATAGGACAGGTGTTGGAGGCCATGGATTCTCTTTGTGAAGTATTTCTGTGGCCTTTCCAGTTGGTGCAGGTGTTTGGAGAGGTACATACCAAATGGAGCATTGTACTCAATTATTGGCCTAATGAGGGAGGGATACAGGGAGGTAATAACCTTGTTTTTTCTGGATGCAATCCCTTTACTTATGAGATGAACCAGGTAAAAGGCTTTTCTGACCACTGCCACTACATGATGGTCAAATGTGAGATTGTTGTCAACTTGTGTACCCAGGTCTCTCACCACAGGCTGTGTGCTTAGGGGGTTGCCACTAATGTGGTAATTAGTAGGGGCCATGTTTTTGCTGAATGGTATGATAATACATTTTCTTGCATTTAACTTAAGGCCATGACTTTGGCACCAGTCATTTGCTGCTGTGAGACCTTCTTGAAGTATGTTAACATCATTTGGGAAGTCAATGACAGCACCCAACTTACAGTCGTCCACAAACTTGGTCAACCACAGGCCTTTTGTCTTTGCCTGGACCTTTGAGAAGTAGATGCCAAACAATAAGGGTCCCAGAACAGATCCCTGGGGGACACCACTAGTGACAGGTCTACTAACAGAGGTAGTGGCACCTATTTTGACTTTGTGGGTCCTATCAGTGAGCCAGTTGGCCACCCACCTGATGAGATAGGGATTTACGCTAAGTTCTGTTAGCTTTTCAATGATCCCCGAGTGGGGTATTGTGTCAAAGGCTTTGGCCAAGTTAAGGTAAGCTGTGTGTACTGACTTTCCCTCATCCAGTGTCTTGGTGACAATCTCAAAAAAGTCAACCAGGTTCAACAGGCAAGATCTGCTCTTGATGAATCCGAACTGGGCGGTGTCAAGTGCTTGGAGCTTGCCTATGTCCTTGTTTATGAGATCCATACAAATACGCTCCATGGCCTTACCGATCAGACTTGTCAAGCTAACGGGGCAATAGTTTACAAGGTCAGTAGTGGGACCACCTTTATGCAAAGGGATGACAAAGGCAGTTCTCCACTCTGCCAGAATGATACCTGTACTTAGGTTATGGTTGAATAGGGTGCTCAATGGTGAGGCTAGTTCTTGCTGGAGATGTTACAGAATACAGTCTGGGATACTATCGAGTCCCATGGAAGCTGCATGCTTTGCCTTGGATAGGGCCTTTAACACTTGATCTACAGAGATGTGAGGTGCGGGGCAAGTATCAGGGATGTCAGATGGACCTTTGGGGGGGACAGGGGGGTGAAGTTTGCACTGAACCTATCTGCTAGTAAGTTGGCTAAGTCAACAGGATCAGTGTAAGTGGCACCATTAAGAACTAATTCAGAACAAACCTGGGCTTTGCCATGGAAGTTTCTGACATAACTGAAAAAGGCTTTGTGGCTAGCCTTGGTTTCAGAGGCTAGTTGTGATTCATAATTGGCTTTGGAGGATTTCACTAATGATCTAATTTGCTTGTTGAGGCTAAGGAGGTAGTTTTTCCAATAGGGAATTTGTGCTTTTTTACCCTTGGACAAGAGTTTCTTCCTTTTGTTGTAAAGCCTGTTGATAGAGTATGTCCACCACATAGGTTTGTGTTTCCTTGAGGTGCAGGTTTTACTTCTGTTGGGTATGGCTGATTCCATGCAGTTGTACAGGTGCTTGTATACTGCACTGGCATACTGTTCAGCATATTGGTCTGCATCCTCTGAGGGGGTCGGTGGTGTGAAGCTACTTCTACCCTCCCTTAGAAGGTTGTAGTCAGTTTTTGAGAAGTGGAAGTAAGAAGAACAGAACCTGTTTAGCAGGTTGTCCATCATTTCACCCCTACATCTGCTATGGTTCTCAGACGGTTTGTGTTGCAATGCTATTATAAGGTTACGTGTTGGCCATAGCTGTCAAACTGTCACAGAATGACATATGGACAGGCCCATATATAACAGTCAGACACAGGCCCACGCATGGGGACAGGGTGTTAATATTGCTCTGCCAAACGTAGACAGTTGGGGGAATGGTTTGGTATTAGCTTGCTTTTTCTTAAGGATATGATGTCTGCTTCTCCACTGTCTGCCATTGATGTTTTCACATCAATCTTTATTGCTTTGCAAGTAGTTTGTCAGGCAAATGTAATGTTATGACAAGCAGAACAGATATACGAGTCATACTTGTGGTCCTTCTGTGACATCCCATCTTTCCAGGGGTATGGCTGGTGCCCAGTGACTTGTTGTCAGTACTGACACAGTAGGGTGGCAGCCATTTATAATCTGACACTACACTGACTTTCTAAAACCTGCTGTCCTACTAGGCACTCTGTAGGTTACTCTGAGCTGTGTACTGTCCATATGTGTAGCCCCCTGAACGTGAATTGTCGAGCTTTCCTGCAGTAATGGATATTGACTTCTGGACAGTGTGTACTACTCCTACCATAGGTGTAGCTGACATGCAAAATAGTTTGCACAGCCAGTCTTCCTGACAGTATTAACCATATATATATATATATATATACACATAGCTCATTGACCCCTGCATATTGTGGACATGCAACAAGTTAGCAAATTGATTGGGACAGCCCTGGGAATGTGTGCTCTGCTGCTATTACCATACAAACATAAATGTTACTGCATTTCTATGGGGACACGTATGTTGCAGGCAGGGGCATACTCCTCAACTGTACACATTTCCACAGACTGTCCAGATGTTTGATTTACATTTTGGGTCAATTTAGCATAGTATTGTGCTTGTCTTGGGGAATACTGGCATATCACTAAAGACCGAAGGTTAGAAAGTAATGACAGATATTTGAGTTTCAGACTTCTTAACCTTCACAGACTTAAGGCAACTGCAAGACCTGCTGTGATATCACTGTGTAAGTTTGTAAGAGGAATATTGTCCCTATTTGTGGGCCTTTGCCACACATTTCTTTATGGGTTTGTACAGCTGACTTTCTGGGAGACACTGAGAGGTGCGTATAGGACTCCAACATTGACATCTATGCATGTGACCTATGACCCCGCAGGTTGTTAGTCCCCCACATATACTGCAGTGATTTTTGTCACCTATGGGACTACTGCATATTGGGGAAGCCAGTATTTGGCGGACATTTCCTGTTGTCCCTCATAGCTGTTGGTTGTCTGCTGCTATCCCGGTAGGCCACCCCATTCCTTTGCATCCATGCAGCAATACCATAGATATGCTACCACAGCATACTACTCCATTCATTTGTGGCTAAGAAGAGTGACTTACCTTCTGCCTGCAGCAGTTGTGAGGATGGTGCTTCAGGGCTGACTCTGTTGAATGCATGCAGTACACAGCTTATACGTGTGCAAGTTAGAGAGAAGTGTCAGTCCCTGGGTCCCTAGGGTGTCAGTGTATGTATTATGCATTGCTGCTTTGCCAAGGCCAGGGTGTACTGGGCATGCCTATGTCTGCCTACAGGGACAGGCTCAGGGGGTTCTTCCTTTGAGTCTCCTTGTGCCTGTGGGGACCTTGGCAATGGTGTGGGACTGTGTGCCCTTTCTCTGTGATTCTCCTGCCATAGCTGTTTCCACAGGATCATATTGTGTAGCATGGCACATACTATGAACATGTGTGTACATGTGGCTGGAGAGTACTGCAGGGCTCCACCAGATAGGTCAAAGCAGGGGAACCGTGACTTGAGCAGCCCAAACACATGCTCTGTGATGTTCCTAGTTTGTGCATGTGCCTTATTATGGCATTCTTCAGTGTGTGTGTGTGTGTGTGTGTGTGTGTGTGTGTGTGTGTGTGTGTGTGTGTGTGTGTGTGTGTGTGTGTGTGTGTGTGTGTGTGTGTGTGTGCGTGTATTTCTGATGAGTGTCATCATCCACGGTTCCAGTGCATAGCCAGCATTCCTCACTAGATGGCCTTATGGGATGTTCCCCCTGGCAAATGCCTGGTACAGCTGTGATGCATGCCACATGTGGGAGTTGTGATAACTGCCAGGGCTGCCAGCACACACATTGAGGATAATGCCCTGGGCATTGCACATGACTTGGCAGTTGATGGAGTGATACCCCTTGCAGTTGATGTAGACTCTACCCTCTTCACGGGTGGTGTTTTGATGTGGACATGAGTGCAGTCTATGGCAGCCAGTACCTCTGGGTAGTGTGCTACATGGTGGAAGAGATGCATATTGGTGGTCCTCTCCTCAGGGGTGCTAGGGAAATAAATGTGCTCACTGGCATGTCTTAGCATGACATCCAGGAACTGGTGGAGTACCCTGGATACAGATACCTGTGAGACTCCAATGATGTACCCAGTAGGTCTTTGGAAGGTACCTGTAGCTAGTATTCTTAATGTTACACATACCTTTGTTTCTACTGGAATGGGTTCCCCTCTGTTGGCTCTGGGTCTGAGGTGAGGGTGGCAGAGCTCGGTGAGTTGCTGTAGTATGTCCCTGTCCACCCTGTAGTGCTCTACTATCTCCGGCTCATGTAGCCCATGAAAGGTTATCCTGGGTCTGAACACTCTTCTCCTCCTCAGTCTGGGCCACTTGTCAGCATTATCCTCATCAGTGCCTTCCGTCCGTAGCACATAGAGATGTAACAAAGCAGGAGCTGCACCTATCATTTTGTCAGTTAAAATTCCCAAGTGTGTACTCCAATGGTGCAGAGTATGTGGGAAAAATCAGATTGAAGGGTGCTTGCATACTTTATACTGGTGTGCTGCAGATGCAGCCTGTGTGATTGGCTGACTATGATACATTCCACCTGTCAAGTACATTACTGAGGGGTTTGAATGGGCCAGTTTGAGTGTCAGAGGGATTATTAGTAATTTATAATTGATCATCTGTTGTAGAGGTGTTTCCATCTATTTATTTTTCTATGTCCTGTACTTTTAAGCCCACTGCTTGAGTGTAAACACTTCTAAGCAGATCTGAACCTCCCCTGTATACAAGCACGCTTAGCTTTTCTTCAACCAGATAAGCACAGCTAAGCAGCCTCAGACGCACCCCCTTGCTTAGCTGTGCTTAGCTGAGTGCAAACAGAAGCCAGTGAGCTCCAATCTGCTTACACAAAGCATGACACACCCCCTTTTCATGACAGCTGCCTCTTCTGCCTACACCACCATGTTGTAGCCCCTACACGGGTAGGTACCTGCAGACATGGTGGCCCATTTATGATATTCAGTAAACTTAGTTCATTTCCATACACCTAATCCTGTATACCCTAGTTACATCACTACACGAGAGCTTGTGTCCTTAGCAACCACTAAAACTTGCCATTGTATGAGTCTGCATGCTGGCCAGTATAATGGGGAAATTAATTTTACCTTATTTAATCCCTTTTACTATTTTTATTTTATTTTTTGTAAGATCACATGTTTGGGCGCCGCTGCGCTGTACTTAAACATGGCATATGTGCCAAAAAAACTTTTGATTTTTAACATTTTGTATCGGTTTTACATGCCAATGACTATATTTTTGGCCATTGGCATGCCTAATGCAACTAATACAGGCTTTGCTTTTAGTTGTCACAGCCCAGTCTTTTTTTTTTTTTTTGCACTCCGGTAAACAGTTACTTCTCGCATACATCTTTACTGCAGACGCGGCTCCTACACAGATGCTTGCTGCTTCCTGGATCATAAATCCACCTCATTTGCATGGTTTTCACCAGCAAATTAGGTGATTTACATTATGCAATTGCCTCCATGGTTGAACAGAGCTAGGAGGCTCATGCACGCCCCCCAGCCTTGCTTCCTGGATCGCTCAAACTCCGAACACCATGTTCGAACCACTCCACTATGGTTACATGTAGATTAGCTCAGTGTAAGCATTATTGAATTACCCCCATTATTAGAGAAGCCATTTATTTTCAGTAATAACAAAATGTGCCACAAAAAACATATTATACAAGTGTGTATTATGAACAAGTTAAGAAATTATGTTATTTCCAGAGAATATTCGTCAAATAAATTAAAATAAAATACAAGTGTATTTTTTCTACAACAAGAGAGTATTTACTAAGCTGATGAAACTAAAATATATAGCTACCCATAAAATTACTGAAAGAAAATATTTAAACTTCTATAACAAGAGATTGTTTATTAAGCTTATGAAAGTAAAATATACATTTACCCCTAAAATTACTAAAAGAAAATGTTATTTTTATGTGCAAACAGCCCATTCTTCACCCAAGCACTGCTGCCTTCCACCATGGTCTACTGGCAGCCTTTTCCTTCCCAAAGTACCTTTATACCTCCTTTACAGTAATCCACAATATAGATTGTCAGTGTACATTCATCTTGACTTTTCCAAGGGCAGAACCTGACTGCTATTAAATCCCAGGGCAAAAAGGCTGGGTTACAGGAAGAATATCGCCACTGGAGGAATGTAGACACAGCCAGAGTGAACAACAGCATAACAACAATATAATGCAATTAAGAGACATAACAAAGCTAAATGGAGCAACATCTCATTAGTACCTCATTATCACATTTCTGAATCAAATGCTGCACAGTTACAGTTAATCATGCTAGTGTACCCCCACCAACCCATACAAAACAGTTGCACAGGCACATATGAGCACACATGCACACACATGCACACACACACACACACACACACACACACACACACACACACACACACGCACACACACACATACACACACAAGCGCTAGTACAAATGGCTTTGCAGTACGTAACTCTTGTAGGCTTAACACCCCCACTTGTGCAGTAGGACTAAGTGAGTGCACACCATCATAAGACAACATACACATTTCCCACTTCACTCCCTAAATAAACCAGTAGAGCTACTTTTTAAACACTCTACCACATGATTCAGATCCTGGTAAAAGTTCTATAGAAGTACACACAGCTATTCAGCCTTAGCCACACCCCTGGATTGCCACATTTGCATGTGGCCTTCACCAAACAGGCCAATGTAGCTCTATAAACCAATGCCTTCTTACCACTGCAATTTTACAGCAATGTGTGAATTGCTCTGGCATAATACACTGAGCAAACTAGCTACAAGGACTGCACAGTGGATTATATGATTCTGGATCCCAGCCAAAGACTAATTATGGCTTAGTAAAACAGGCAGAGGAAGCCATCATTCTGTAATTACTAGGTAGGATATGCACTGATGTGAGTGTGCATGCCATGTGCAGCCACACAACATGTGCTAAATATTTTGTCACTTCTTCTTCTATTCAAGCTGTTGTCGGCAAGATAAAGTCTTCCCTAGAAGTTACATAAGTAGTGGTTAATCGCACACCTCATGCTCCCTGAGATTAGTTGGCTAACTGCTGTATTACTGAATGCATTAGAATCATTCCTGTACCTGAGTCCCTGGTCGCACAGATAAAAGCCTTGCCTCTGCACCACAGAGCTGGTGAACTCTTAAAACTGGAATGTTAGAGAAAATATTTACTAAGTAAAAAAATAATTTTACTGAGAAAACTGATAATTATATAATACCGCTGGCTATTAAACGATGCATACAATATTTAAAAATGCAAAAAGTGTTTTTGTTCTGGTATGGAAAAATGCATTCCAAAAAAGACTACAAGCAATATTTGGGTATGGCACACAATGTTTCATAACTTCTATTCACAAATCAGAAGATTCTGTTAAGTATGTATGATTATTATTATTATTTAATCTAACGTAGAAGAAGGGTCACCATATTTAGAAATAATAAGTTACTAAAGTTAAACATACAAGGAAAGTCTCAGACTTGTTTAATGCCTCAGGATCTAAACCATATGACATGGGCATTTGTTATTTTGTGCCAGGAAAGCCTGGATCAAAGCTTTTAAAAACATTATGCATATTTTACACTGTAATTTAAACCCATAGATAATTACAATAGATGAATATTTTTAATACCAAAAATGAAAACAATGGCAGCACAAATACATACACAGCAAAACTCTATAGACTGGCAGAACATTGCTTGCTTCAAGAAGGAATGACTAAAACAGTAGAAGAGAGAGAGAGATTTATACATGGGGTATATGATGAGAATTCTTCTTCTTCTTCTTTCGGCTTTTCCAGGTTAGGGGTGCCACAGCGGATCACCTGTCTGCTCATGATTGGCAGTGGAGTTTTACAGTGTCGAGTTGCCAGCCCGGTGCCCAACCTTCCACAGAAGGCAAACACACACACACACACACACACACACACACACACACACACACACACACACACACACTTATACATAGGGCCAATTTAGAGTGTCCAATCCACCTACAGCATGTCTTTGGGATGTGGGAGGAAACTGGAGCACCCAGAGGAAACCCACTCGACCACAGGGAGGACATGCAGACTCCACACAGAAGGCACCCCAGCCGAGGATTGAACCGGAGAACCTCTTGCTGTGAGGCAACAATGCTAACCACTGCACCACTGTGGCTTCCCTGGGGTATATGATGAGAATACACATACAATATTATCAGTGAAACCAAATTTAACCTTAGGTAAAGTACTACATATCACAATGACCATGAAGTCAGTCACAGAGAACTCTGTGTATTTCCACCAAGAATGGTTTGAATGTCTTCCAATAGAATAAGCTGGTTTGCAATTGCTTGATTTGAAAGGATAATTTCCAGCTAGACATTTAAGCCTCATGTACATAACACAAGCAGAAAGCTAACATTCCAATTGGAAAGGAATGATGATGAAGCAGGGGGAAACTTCAAAAAATAAGGAGAGAGTGGGATTTTGGTTGCAAATCCTTAAGGAGAATAACAACAGCCATACAGAATATTATATTCATAAAGCAGCAGAAAATATTCTAAGAATTAAGCCAACATGAAATGGAGAAATGAGATTTTGCCAATAGAGATGACTGCATTTAGGGATACAGACAATAGGCAAGAGGGGGCCGGAATTTACTGGAAAAAACTGTCAAAGGAACCAAGGTATTGGGAGTAAATAACTAGAGAGGGAAAGGTAATAGAATGCGAAGAGACCAAGAAGACATTTGAATCACAGGCTAGAGACTGCCTTCGCTATCAGGAAGTGAAATCAGAGTATAGGCAAAGAGAAAGGAATAGGGGAATCCTAAGTGAAAGACTGCTGCAATAGACTTTTAGTTGAATCTAGAACAGAAGCTGCTGGTATGAATTAGTAGGGCATATAAAATATTGCACAATAACTATAAGAATCAATCAGAAGAGGTTAGAAAAGATTGGGAAGAGAGAATGTATAAATAATTCACAAAGAAACAATAGTAGAACATATGTATGCAAGGGCGACCGCAGGCAGGTGCCTGGATTTTCTTAATGCTATATGCAAAACACACTTTTTTCTATTATTTGCACTTACTTTTTTTTTTCCTGTAAAGCCTGGCCTGCATTGTTCAATTTGTTCAGAATCGGAACTTTAGGAAGAGATGTTAGTGGAGGTGGCATGGCAGGCAGTCACATGACACGATGATGCACTGACGACTGACACGACGAGCCTCAAACTCCTCCTTAAACTTTATAACCGCATCATTATGGAAGACTGCAGGTGGATGGTGGAAGAGTATCCTTCCTGATTCCTGGCTGTGTGTGGCTATTCCAAATCATCGTGTGGTGGAAGGACTGGACTGGTCTGGTGATGGTGGTGTTGGTACAAGAAGAAGGTAGGTTGGTGGTTGCTCTTCCCTGACTGAGTCCTTTTTTGTACAGTGACATACTGACTGAACACTTGGCGGTTGGTGCCAAAACGCAAAAGTGGCACACTTACTTGAGTTGAGATGGAGTGTGTGAGTGAGTGGTGCTCTGCACCCTCCGTGTGTATATTCCCTTCCTACACCAAAAATCACAACTACTTTCCAATTCCAACCCTCAGATTGTGCACCAGTTACTGCGTCTGCACTTCCGACTGTCCCTCCATCGCAGTGTGATGAGCTGCCTGCCATCTTGCTTTCCTCGTGTGTTCCGTGTGCTTTTCTGGCTGCCAGTTAATGTAGAGCTTTAAAGGTTGCTTGGCTTGCTCCTGGTTGCTTGAATGCTAAGAATGAATTAAGCCTGAATGAAATACTACTCTAAGAATCTTAGAGTAGTATTTATTCCTTCTTAGCATTCCGGCTGAGTCATGCGAAGAGTGCAGACAACAACCTAGAAGACGGGGGAAAATACTAATACTTTTAGCACGCATGCTGTTGCTTCCTAAAGAGAAGACTGGCTGCCCAGGAGTCTTCCTGAAAAAGACTGAATGGTCACTATGACAGAACATCTCCTAGACTGAATAGTCACTATGACAGAACACATCTCCTAGGAGCACAGTCACATCTAGATAAACTAACAGAGTAACAACAATCCTAAAACAATACCTGTACCAGTCTTGGCAGGAGTGCAGTTAATTACTACGCAGTGTGTGCAACTTGTTGTAGGATACTGGAAACACCCGACAAAATACTATGCACAACATTAACTGAGAGGACTTTGTAAGCATCTGAGAAAATATTGTTTATGAAGTATCCAACAGTGGAATTCAAAAAGCAGTAATGATGACACTGAAGTATCACAAAGCATAAAAATTACTTAAGTCTTACTGATTATAACCCCGCAGTGTAAATTAATAACAGAGTGATAAAGACATGTAAATTAAATGCCTCTCAAAGAAGAAAAATATAGATTGATGAAATGGTTGGCGGACTATGCATTTTTAAAAGAATACCTTCTAAAACCAGAATGCAATAGTCTAAAAACAGAGCCATTCTAATATCTTGTGGCAGCTTTCATCTAAACCTACATCTTACTTGTTGTGACTTTTGCTAGTTAGCCTTATAATATGTTTATACAGCAATGTGCTGAACCTGTAATTGTACTTTCTACCCTATAGAAGGTCACGCCCCTAGCTTAACATAATTGGCTGTTATTAACTAAGTAAAGCTCACCAGGTAATAAACGTCTGACTTCTTTAGCAAACTGAGAACAAGCACTGTGAAATCATGAAGTTAAAACAGATCGGAACTAAACAAACAATGGCATACTAAATGCCAGATATTCAGCTGCTGTTAATGGTCTACATACACTTAAAAGAAATAATGTGCACACTCCGGTAAAACATAGAAACATGCAAGATACATAAAATACAAACTAAATAAACAGATGCATTTTGAAACTCACCGCATTCCCTTTTGGACTGAGTCATCTTCAACTGCTCCTTAGCATTTTTCCCAAACAGGGTAATGTCCACCATGTAAACTCCCACTTAGCCATACCTAAGGACAGAGGCTCACCTGTGACACAAGAATCGCTTTTCCACAGATAGTAAACTAAGGAACCACAAAAACATTAAACATTTAAAAACAGAACACCATTCACACAAATACTAATCGATTGTGCAGAGAATCAGGCTGAAACTAATAAGCCAGCAAAGGGTTTAGGAAAACAACTAAAATGACGATGCCTAATCCAACCAAATAAAAAAAATAGTTTTAATTGTCTTTTTACATTCATTCATTTAAACATGTTTTCTGCATGAGGGCAAGCCACCCTCACCACCCCATGTGGAGGAAAGCCCCCGATACATATAACCTTAAATATACAAATGTCAAAACTGGTGGCATCTATTTTAAATGATTTTAGTTGTTCAGTCAATTTATTGTTGAGAAAAATGTTCATCCCCTTTTCAAAACTATTGGTCACAGCTCTCAACCTTCCAGCTCCAAAATGCGTAACACTACCTGTCATAATGTTGAACACTTCGCAACAGCTTACTAACAGCTTTAACTATGAAGTTTACAGGATGGTAAAAATCTGTTATTTTAAACTTATAAAACTTTTGTTTGATGAATTAGTATGATTCAGTATTATTTACCATGGGTATCAGTGAAAAGAAAGTCTTAACACTTTCAAAGTGGAATTGCAAAGAACATGCTGTTTTTCAGGCTTAGAGTGAATAACATCCCTCATAATGAGGTACATGTGAGAGGTATGCTTTTGGTTAAGCAAAGTTAAGTTCAGCCTGGATTTTAGTGTTTTTGGAGAAAACCTATGTAGCTGCACAAATCAAAGATGGAGTAAGATGAAGTATCAGCAAGGGATCTGGTAACACATTACCTTTCTGCAGACCAGCTGCCATTCTAGCGAACTAAGACATGGGACATTTAACAAAAGAGGTACTTGAAGAAATGTTACTTAACTTCTAACTAGCCATATTTAGTGGAACATGCTTTAAGACAATCTTGCTCCAAAGCCTGTGGTAAACGTCACCAATGTTCCTATTTCTTACAGATTGAATTATCTTGAGGATTATCATCATCTGGGTTTTTAATTCAGAGAAAAACAGCCTCAAATAAAAATTTGACTTGCCAACAACACTGTGAACCATGTTATTTTAATCAGTTTGTTATGATATTCCCATAGCCTTTTTCTCTGATAATTTTGTCCTACCTACATATTCATTCCATTGCTACTTCTGTTTTATCCCTGTTTCTTCTTCTCCAAAGTTTCATACTCTTCTGAAGCCTGACAAGGTAATTGCTACTTTTTTGAAGAGCTAGGAAAGAATGAATCTGTGTACATATTTTTGTATGCATTGTATATATTGTACATTTACCCATTTTAGTATACTACAATGGACTTCTCTAACATATGACAAAGAAAAAGATACTGGGATTCCACCAGGGTGGCTTGTTATCTGTGTTGGTTCCCTGCTTATTCCTTGTGGGTACAGCTACCTCAGTGCAGCTGTTTACATGATGGTATAGGATTTCTGTAAACAATTTGCATAGTGGTAGCAGAGTTCACATTGTTTTGGGGGATGAAAATTTTAGCATGGTTGTTGTTGTTGCGTCTTTCGGCTTTTCCCGGTTAGGGGTCGCCACAGCGGAACTTCGGTCCACTAATGATTGGCAGTAGATTTTTACGTGCCGAGTTGCCGGCTCTGACGCACAACCTTCAACGAAGGCATGCCCATTCACACATGTCTCCCCACAGAAGACGCTCTAGCTGAGAATCGAACAGGACAACGTCTTACTGTGAGGCGACAACGCTACCGCATCACCATGGTGGTATAAGTCATTAATACAAGGTTTGCTTTGGAATAATTCCTAAATGTTTGAGGGTTAGATGGCATCCATTTTTGAGAAGTGTTTGGACAGGTACATACCAAAAAGGTGCATTATACTCACTCAGTGATTGGCCTAATGAGTGCCAAGTAGACGGGAACAATTAAATGCCTGGATCTGGATGATATACCTTTACATATAAGCTGTACAATGAAAAAGGATTGTTGTATGTTGGGCCCATTGAAGTCCCACCTTCATGAAAGTCTGTTGCATTCTTTCATTCATCCAGCACAAAACCTGTTTTGAGATTAGTACTGAATAGCCTTTATAGGGGGTTCAACATATCAGGTTTCAGACTAACCAGTAGGCAGTCTACTATGTTAGCCAGTCACAACAGACATTATGTTCTTGGCCTTGGGTACTAACTTCAGAAATTGTTGAGAGATTTGAGGGGGTTTTAGATGCAGGTATTTTATGTGAGAATACTGGAAGATTGGCGGGATGAAGTTCAATCTGAATTAGTTGGCCAGTGAATTGGATATATCGTCTTGTCCAAGTATGTGATATCATTTGTTATCAGCTCACTGCAGTGCCAGTCATTTGAGATTTCTAGCACAGTTAAAAAAATACTTTGTGGTTATCTTTCACCTGGGTTTATATTTTTACCTCATATCAGGCTTTGGTTGATTTAATCACAGTCCTGAGTTCATTGTTTTAGTTTAGCAAGAGTGTTTTTTGCTTTCTGAGAGTTACATTTATTTTTGCATGCAATGAGTATTTTTTTCTTTTATTATGCTGCCCATAGGGCTTTATTTTTGAATTTGGTGTTGTGTTTATTTCTGAGGGTGGAAGATATGTCTATGGAACTATTTAAATATGCATAGAGCTTCGCAGTAAATTATTCTGTACAGTGGAAGTTTGAAACAGGCTTAGTAGAGGGACCCCATTCCCAGCTAATGCCCTGTACTGTACCCAGCATAGTCAGAAACCAGCACTACTCAGATATGTGCACACGAGATCAGTTACACCAGCTTACAAGAGGGTTGAAAATGGTGCGGTAATTTTCTTTGACATTTTCCACAATCAAACCTGAGTGTCTTCATTTGATCTTTCAGCATGTAACAGCATAGGGCTATACATAAAGTGACTGCTTTCATTTTGTGTTCTTTCAGCATGTAACAGCATACGGCTATACATAAAGTGACTGCTTTCATTTTGTGGGAAGGTTGGGAGGCAGCCTGCATTCACAGATAAGCTTTTTGTCTTTTCAAGTTGTTGCCTTCTCAGCATATTGGGTGGTATCGTGTCAGCTTTGAACATTAAACTTTGGGCAAAATTTATTTCTTCCTTGAATTTCTTTTCTTTTGTTTCTAATAATTTTGGTCAGACTATCACTGGATCATAAGACTAGAAAAAACTCCAAACAAGCGCCTAGAGCATGTGACAGTAAACAGTCCCACCAGTTCTGGCGCCTAGGGTAATTTTCTTGCTTTAACCAATTTCCTTTCAGCAAAGGCTTGAGATTCACAGAATGTAAGCAGGGTAGTAAGGATGTAAATTTCAACTGTTTTACTTTTTGCTTGATTGACTCCCATGGGTACACATCTTCATTAATTGTCAGTGGCAGTATGACTTAGCCCAGCTAAAATGTATTTGCTGTTGGGAATGTAAGGTTTACCATTCCAAAAGGCTTAGTGTGACTGTTGGCCATAGGAGTGGTCATGCACTGCCAGGTGACCCATGCTGGTGAAAGGGAGGTAGTTGTGGCTCATAGCTTGGGTGTTATGTTACCTAGGGAGAACACTATATGTTGTACCTACAGACCACAACACTGCGGAGCATGTGATGCCTAGACCCTGACAGTCCTTTAATCAGCGTGTAATGAGCCACTACAGGGGTTAGGGGCTGCAAGGGGAAGAAGAGTAATCTTGGGAGGGGGCAAACTGATCTTTCCTAGTGTAAATGGAAAGGTATTTTGTTTTTTGACTTATGGAAGATGTACCTTTGGAATGAAAATGTTCATGCATCGTGTAATTACTACCCTGGCATATACTTCCAAGTGATCTGTTCAGAGATCAGCAATATAAAGGGGGCATGGCACTGGCTTGGTCAGCAGTGTTAATGTGGATGTGGCTTGTTGAGGAGGCAGCAGCAGTCTGTGAGTTGAGTACAAATTTGAAAATCCTGGCTACACCCCTGCTCTAGAGCATATCTCTATCTCTCCAGGGTCTCCTCAACCACCTGTTCCCTACTCTCACTACAGATCACAATGTCATCTGCAAACATCATAGTCTACAGGGACATTTATTTGCTTTATTTGTGAAAACTGTGAAGACTGTGCATAATGCACGTATTTCTGTCCAGATAGTACTTACTGCAGTATTAAGTTTTCCTTGCATAAATGTGTACAAAAGCAAAAATCAACTAGTTTTATGTATTTATTTTTTGTTGTTGTCCAGGTTAGCATGAGAAACTTGTTAATCATTGGTGATGTTGAAACACATCAAACATTTTTTTAATCCCATATCTGACAGTTTTTTTTTTTATTTTGTTCAGTAACATCATTGACAGAAGAGCTGCAAGATATTTACTACAAAGGTAGCACTAGCCCATCGGATGCTTTAGGTTCTCTATTATTGAATAAGTAGGGTATGTGATGGCACACAGTGAGGACATTAGAACATTTTTCAAACAGATTAGTAAGAAAGCAAGGTATGAGCAACATGAAATAACAGAACTAGCTGGGTCTGTTGACGAACGTACCTAGAAAGGTGCTGTCTCTGCTATGTTTGGGGAACAGCGAGAGACCCCACAAAGTGTATGTGCAGAAACTGATATTGGCTGTTAAATTCAATCAGACAGAATTGATGACTTCATGAAATTCAGGTTACTAACACAACCATACATCCCTCCAGAGAATTACAACTTCAAAGCTGATGCATTAGACACGAAGTGAGCATTCAGATATAGTTGGTTGTCTCAGTACTCACCGTGGCTTGCATATTCTCCACTCTTGAAAGGCCCACTCTGCTTAACTTGTGTATTATTTCCTCAGTCAGTTCACTGTGGGTTGCAAGGCAGCATCATCACTAGTGTGTGCACAAAATATAATGCCTTCAATGAGTCTGCAAGAAATCACATGCAGTCATCATGGCACAAAGGTTCTACTGAAGATGCTGCCAATTTTTCCTGTACATGACAGAAGCCAGAAACAGCTGTTATTCCACAGCTAGATGCAGCAGTAGCAAAACAAATTGCAGAGAACCGAAAGAAATTGGAACCAGTTTTATCTACCATTATTTACTGTGCAACCCATGACGTTCCCCTTCATGGAAAAGAAGGCTCTGGTGGAAATTTCTGTGACTTATTAGATTTTCATATTGAAGCTGGCAGCACAATATTAAAACAGCACAGTGAAACAGCTGCAGGAAATGCTCGGTACACATCCCATAGGGTGCAAAATGAGTTGTTGGCAGAATGCGAGCACGTACTTCGAAAGGAGATTGTTTGTGCAGCGAGTAAGGCAGTTGGATTTAGTGTATTGGCAGATGAAACTGCAGATATCTCAGGCATTGAGCAGTTGTCATTGGGCATTCGGTTTGTTGATGGTGATTGTATTCAAGAAGAGTTTATGGGTTTTGTTCCCATTGTTGCAAGAGATGCACAGTCTGTACCAAATGTCATTGTCAGTGAATGCATAAAGTACGGTCTAGACTTGGAAAAATTACTCAGACAAGGCTATGATGGCTGCTCCATAATGGCAAGCATCCAGAATGGTGTTCAGGCAAAGATTCATGAAAAGTATCCAAAAGCAGCCTTTATCCACTGCGCGACTCACAGACTAAACCTTGTAGTCAATAATCTGAATGATGTTCCTGAAATAAGTAGTGCTGTTGGTGTTATCAAGAAGATTATTACTTTTTTTCGTGACAGTCCAAAACGACGAGCATTGGTACCAAATATACCTCTTCTGTGTGAGACACGATGGACTGAGAAATATAAATCCATTTGTGTGCTTAGTCAAAACTTTGAGAAAATATTTGACTGCCTCGCTGATCTTCAGAAGATCACTGCTGGTGAAACCAGACAAAATGCGTAAGCCACAATAATTTGGGCTAGGCTTATAAATGCCTTAGGGCAGATAGCCTAGTATAAACCTATGAACCTATGAACCTATATTACTCAGTGCTTGCTCTTTATGCACGTTTCTTATTTCTCTCTTCATTATTGCAAATTACTCATCAGTTCTTGAGCCCGTTGCCCAGATGTTGCAGTCTGTTCAACTTGATATAATAAAGGCTCAACAACACATCAACAGACTCACTGAAATATTCAAGGAGCACCGTAGCCATGCTGAAGAGCACTTTAGGAATGACATTCTCAGTAAGGCAAGATCAATAGCAGATAAACTTGGTATTGAGTTAGTGTTGCCAAGGATTTGCAGTCGACAAACACACCGAGCAGACACAGTAGGCGTGGATTTTGAGAGTTATTACAGAACGAGTATTTATATTCCCTATCTTGACTCATTAGTTTCTTCACTGACGTCTCGCTTTTCCAGCAGTAACACTGCTCAGTTCAACTTATTTTATCTGCATCCTAAAATGATGCACAACCTAGAACATGAAGAATTCCAAAAACGAATTGCAGTCAATAACGAACTATATCATATCGACAATTTGGAATTACAGATGATGAACTGGTTTGACTCTTGGCATACGAAGGTTCCAGATGTAGCCAAAATAGTGGACTTTGACTTGTTGCAACACTGTGATTTCTTTCCTGCTGTTAAGCAAGCAGTTCTGATTGTGTTGACCTTACCAGCCACTACCTGCACCATTGAACGATCGTTCAGCACTCTGAGACGGGTCAAGACCTGGTTAAGGTGTACAATGACTGATAGACTTTCAGTACTGTGCATGATTAGTGCTCATCGTGAACGCGTCATTCGTGAAAAACAGTTCATCAGTAAAGTTGTTGACGCTTTTGGCACCCACAGCAGATGCTTACAATTTATATTTACGCCACAGGAGTCATAGGCCTAAACTGGCCATGTAGTTCATTCAGTGTTTTTTTTTTTTTGCTTTTTAATTGCAGTTACCCACAAAATGTATAATTTCTAAACAAATGAGTTTGATACTACAGTTCCATTGGTCTTATTTCATACTAGAAATCCACAGACTATGAGGTGATTTCAAGCAGGGAGAAAGCAAAACTAATCAATACAAAAAGAACAGCAGCAACGATGTTTGAAGACACGTACAGGCAAAGGAATCTGGAGATCGAAAACTTGACAATACGGAAAATACAAAGACAAATAGAAAAAGTAGAAAAGGAGACAGTAACGGAAAAGTTATACTAGTAGAAACTGAGGTTATGGAGTACCTGCAAAGTGAATGATTCAGTGTAGAAAATCTAATTCAGAAAGCATCACAAATCACAACATGATAGATTGATGGACATCCAATTTAAGTGGAAACCAATGGAACGGGAAGCAATTGGCCACACATGCCAATGGCATATGAATATATTTAGGAGTTTTCACAGCACAGGAAACCCGTATAAACTTCACTTGAAGCTGGACAGCAACAGAAGGAACAGGAAACTGTAACTGTGGAAAGTGTGCAGTCAATGTTGAGGAGTGATACTGATAGGCCAATGAGTTCCCATATGTCAGAGCAATGGATGACATGGGATGAAACAGTGTGCCACAGGAAGATGCTATAGAACTTTGTATAGAATGCTCACTGCAAATGGAAAACAAAAAATGTGTCCTCAGTTTAGAAGAAAATGAGCTAAGAGTTGCTTGATTTGGTAGAGAGAGACATTATTAAGATAAATTATGAAAACAGACTTCAGAAGGTCAGTAAAACCCAGAAAGTTAGAAGTTTGATAAAACAAGTGAAACAAGTAATTAGGACTGTCCATAGAGATTCATGCGATATAACAGAAGTAAACAGGCTATCTTACTATGCAGCTAATTTGATAACTGATAAAGTTTTTGTGCCACAAGAACACAGGGTAGTGAGAGAAAGGAAGGTGAGAAAGTCAATGCCATCATGGAAGCATGTATCTATAAAGCAATTGAGACAGGGGTTGTCACCGTGTCACTGACTACAGAAGAGGGAACAGATTTACAAAAATACTTACAAAGATAGATGTGATAAAGGTAGTGCGCAGTATTAGAACAGCTTAGGATGTATCATGTACTATCGCAAATAAAGTAAAAATCTCAGCACAGGCAGAATAAGTTAGAAGATACATAGATAAATATAAGGGAAAAGTACAAAATAAGCAATTTATTGATGACCCAACAATTGTTTAGAGAATTTGGAAATGAGGTAAAAGGAATTGACAAAAACAGATACATTTTGGAGAAGTCCTTACGAAGATCCTGCGGAACATAACAGAGATGCTAAATGGATAGAAGTAAAAGAATAACGAGTTTAAAGGGACACGATATGAAACGGGACGACTTAACAGCCAGAGATTAACACAAAGTCAGATCCTATAATTGGAAAACCCCAGGCCCAGATGCAGTACGTAACGTCTGCCTAAAAGTATTAACATCTTTGCACGAAGATTTATCCACGAGTGATAACTATGTATATACACACCCCGAACAGGCACCAACCGAACTAAGAGGAGGAAAAACAATGTCCTACTTAACAGTGAACTTGCATGCTACCCTAAACCAGTAACTTGCCTTGGTTCTGACGATGTGTAAACTCTGCACTGGAACTGATGCTAACAGAGTTTATAGTCATTTAGAAGAAAACTCAATTATGGCAGTAGAACAAATGGGCAATACAGAAGGTCATATGGAACAAAGGATCATTTGTTAAAGTCATACTAGAGATCTGTAAAAGAGGCGAGAATCTAAGTAGGGCATGGACTGACTTCAAAAAAAGCATCTGATAGTATCCCACACATTCAAGGACAAGAGTGCTTAAAAATGTAACATACACTTTACACTGATCGACAACATTACAGTGATGACGATGAAACAGTGGCAGACCTCTTTGCAATTAAGCTATGATAAAGGATAAATTATTATTCCAGGGATAAAAATTAAATGGGGGAAATTCTGGGGTGACTGTCAGTGACACCACTGCTATTCTTTCTCGCCCTATAATTTGGCTCCTAGAAACCAACAGTGTAAAGACCTCTCATCTTCTCTTTGTCAATGATGCAAAACTGTATAGCTTATCATAGGAAGACCTGAAAGCACAACGGCAAGTTGTCAAAACTTTTTCAGATGATAACAGAATGACATGACCATTTGGTCTTGATACATGTGCAAAAGCAACCTTCAAAGCAGGACAATTGCAGCATCAAGAAAACATCAATTTGGGACAAGAATGTGATATGAAAGAACTTGAGAAAGAGGGAGTATATAACTATTTGACAATAGATGAAGCATCAATAAAACCTGAACAAATGCAAATAAAACATGGTAAGGAGTATTTTGGAACACTTAAATTAATCCTGAAATCAGCATTGATCTCTAGGAACAAAATTCAAGCTGTAACTCAATTTGTTCTTCCTCTTCCAAATTACAGCTGTGAGATGATTGGCCCCAAAACATGTTGGATAGATTAAATAGGAAAACAAAAAGGATGCTTCATGCTCTCCAAATGATTTATAAAAAAATCAGTGCATACCAACATTATATATTCTCCCTTCTGAAGGAGGGATGGGCCTCCTTGAAATTGATTACATGCACAGATCTGCAATCCTGGGATGCATACATCTGACCTCACAAGACTCAACATACTGAAAGTTTTGAAACATGATTAGAATAACTATTGGTTTTGTTCACATTTTTGTGAAAGATGCACACACTATGCATTCATTGACAATGACATTTGATACAAAGTACGGCCTAGACTTGGACAAGTTACTTGGACAAGGCTATGATGGCTGCTTCATAATGGGACGCATCCAGTGTTCAAGCAAAGATTCGTGAAAAGTATCCAAAAGCAGCCTTTACAAGGTTTAGTCTGTGAGAAGCACAGCACAGTGGATAGTCAGTGTGATCTGAATGATGGTCCTGAAATACGTAGTGCTGTTGACGTTATCAAGATTCATTTTTTTCTGTGACAGTCCAAAATGATGAGCATTGGTACCAAATATACCTCTTCTGTGGAGACATGATGGACCGAGAAATATAAATCCATTCATGTGTTTAGTCAGAAGTTTGATAAATATTTGACTGCCTGGCAGATCTTCAGAAGATCACTGTCAGTGAAACCAGACAAAATGCACATACAGTATTTTATTCAATGCTTGCTCTTCATGCACATTTCTTATTTCTCATTCCATTATTGCAAATTACTCAACAGTTCTTGAGCCCATTGCCCAGATGTTGCAATCTGTTCAACTTGGTAAAGGCTGAACAACATATCAACAGTCTCATTGAAATAGATCACATTAGGAATGACAATCTCAGTAAGGCAAGAATCAAGCAAATAAAGCCATGAGTAAACTGTTTATATGCGTACCTGGAACAGACACCAACCTAGCTAATGAGAAAAAATGCTCCTACTTAAGCCTGAACCTGCAAACATCCCTGAAAATTATAGGCCAATAACTTGCCTCCTGACACCGTATAAACTGTACACTGGAATTTATGCTGACTGAGTTTATAGCCATTTAGAAGAAAGCTCAATTATGGCAATAGAACAAAAGGGCAGTAAAAGAAAGTCATATGGAATAAAAAATCAGTTATTGTTAAAGTCATAATGGAGAATTCTAAAACAAGCAAGAATCCAAGTACAACATGGACTGACTACAAAAACATTTGATAGTATCACACATTCATGTATAAAAGAGCACTTTAAAATGTATAACATACACTTTACACTGATCGATTACATGACAGTGACCGTGAAACAGTGGCAGAGCACTTTGCAATTAAGCCATGATGAAGGACAAATTATTATTTCAGGGATAAAACTTAAATGGGGAATACTCCAGGGTGACTGTCACTGCTGCTACTCTGTTTTGTCCTATAATTTGGCTCCTAGAAAGCAACAGTGTGTAAATACCTCTCATCTTCTCTTTGTCAATGATTTAAAACTGTATAGCTCATCAGAGGAGGAACTGAAAGCATAACTGCAAGTCAGACGAAAGACGATATAAGAGTGTCATTTAGTCTTGATAAATGTGCAAAACAAATGTTTAAAGCAGGAAAACTGCAGCACCAAGAAAACATCAGTTTGGTACAAGAATGTGATATAAAAGAACTTCAGCAAGAGGGAGTGTACAAATATTTGGGAATGGGAACTGATAAACGATCAGCAATAAAACATGAGCAAATGCAAATCAAACTTACTAGGAAATACTTTAGATGACTTAAATTAATCCTGAAAACAGCATTTACATCTAGGAACACAATCCAAGCTATAAACCAATTTGCTCTTCCAGTCCTAACTTAATTTTTTGTGTTTGACTGACCTCAATGTGTTGCATAGATTAGATAGGAAAACAAGGATGCTTCATACTCACCAAATGATTTATAAAAGATCAGTGCATACCAAGATTATATATTTACCACATTCTGCAGAAGGGATATTCCTCCTTGAAATTGATTACATGTACAGATCTGCAATCATGGGACTCCACACATCTGCTGACCTCACAAATGCAGTGAAAGTTTTGAAAAATGAGAATAAATCTAAGATACATGACTTCTCTGCTTTTCCCTGCTTAGGCTTGCAGAAGCATATCGGCATCAAGCAGGAATGGAAATCAGACCAGAAGTAGATAAAAATCAGACAGCAACTGAATGTACCAAGAAACAAAAGAATACAAGGTGATGGAACAATTGAGAAGACAAAAAATGTGGAAAATGCATAAATATAGTTGCAAGTATAGAACACTTCTGAAAGAACTTCATGCTGATCAGGGACAAAAGCAGGAATGGTCAAGGCGAGGTGAATTCAAACCAAGAGATGAAAGGTCAATATTGCCGGCACAAGATAGTGGACTATCCTGTACACATTGGTTTACAATGTCCATTGCACATGTGGGAGAAAGAGACAAATATAGGTTTTGTAAAACAGAACTGGAAACAGTTGAAGTTGAACACCTCATTGATGGTTGCAACATACTAACGGTAGAAGGACAAGCATAATAATGTGGCAAGACTGTTGCACTGGGCATTGTGCAAGCATTATGGTATTGAAGTGGCTGAAAAACACTGGAAACATGAGCTGCAAAGCATCATAGAAAATGCTAAAACCTACATCACATGGGATTATCCATTACCAACAGCTCAAAAGACAGATGCTAGAAAACCGGATATTAGTGGTCCAACAGAAGAAGACAAAAGTAGCATTGATCATTGAACTCTCCACACCCACTGACTACAGTGTGTTATGTACAGAGAGACACAAAGTCAGACTCATACTATATCAGGATTTGCAGGCAGAAATGAAAGCAATGTGGAAGAAAGATACCCAGGCAGTTCCAGTAGTAGTAGTAGGAGCAATGGGTCTTATTAAAAAAGAATATACATTCGTATTTAGACATGTTACCAATGCATGTAACTCCATACAAATTGCAGGAGGACTGAGGAGTCATTACTGGGCACATTCATTGCAGGTACTCCGAAGAGCACTTTGGCAGACATCAATGATTGACACAGTACTGATTTCATGAACTTTAATCATACTTTGATTTAGGAATGCAGTACATTCCTGTCACGATGCTATAAACCCAAAAGATTTGCTCTATCCATCTATCCACTTTCTAAGGAGGTACTACAAGGTAGGTAGGGATATTTATGTGTGTCATACCTGTCAAATGTACAGATTTTCAGTGTCCAGATTTCTGCTTTATATTTTTAGTCTGTTCCTCATAAAAATCTTTTTTTTTTGGTACAAATCACTGGGATGATGAGCTAACCATTAAAGTTAATAAATAATGACATGCATTTCAGTTTCAGACTTCATATCATTCAGAAAATGCATTCTAACACAAATCCTTTTATTCTAGTAACTTTCTCAATGTGTTTCCAGTTTTGGGCCTTACACATTACTTGTGTTATGAGATTAGATTGACAGGTAGGGGTGTGTATCATAGGAAGGTAGTATACCCCGTGGGCCTTGCCTCAGCTATCCAGGTTTTTGCAGAACGTCCAGATTTTTGCCTCATATTCCACCTGAAAAGGATTGCAGTTGCTAAATAGTGACAAGACATTTTCAGTTTTACGTGTCATATCCTTTAGAAAAATGCTTGCTAACACAAATCCTGTTATTCTAAAAACTTAACTTTATAAGTTCATCAGAGCAATATTTTAATCTGTCCCTGTTTATTTTTGGCTTTGTCCAGATTTCTTTTACTAGCAGGTCAAGTGTGTGTGTGTGTGTGTGTGTGTGTGTGTGTGTGTGTGTGTGTGTGTGTGTGTGTGTGTGTGTGTGTGAAATGACCTACTTAGAGTTAGCAGATGGAATTTATTTTCAAGGAATTGAGAGCTTCAAGGGAAGAGAAGTTTACTGCTGCTCATCATGCTAGGTTTGTAAAAATATGCAACTCTTTTGTTTAGCAAATGGTATCATTGTAGTATAGAATTTTAAAGCAGTGTTAGTAGCACAGCAGGTAGCATACTTGCATCTTGATACAGAGGGCTGTAGCTTTTACTCCCACAGCGTGTAAATGTGTATTTTAAGGGGATGGGGTGCTGCAGTCCTGTCCTGAGTATGTCCCTTTGGTGCCTAGTAACTATGAACCTCGTTTTCAGCTTGTCACATATTCCCTGTTGCAATATACCAGCTTACCATTTCTTTTAACGTAACATAGGCAATTTATTCTTCTAGGGCAATGGGCACTATATTTGTAGATGAAACAATGACATCTATGTTTTATAGCAACAATCTCTTCATTAGTTTCAGATCTTTTAATGTGGAATTCAGATGACTTCTGCAGACTGCAGAGATTGTGCATATGGACTAATATTGGTGGATTATAATGACAGAAGTTTGAGTGGCCTTTTATGTTTGAAATGTTCTGACCTAGGCAGTTTGTCATTACTGGTTCATATGTTTTGAATTGTTTCACTGCTTACTGGAAAATGTTCAAAACTGTAAATTTAAAATACACTCTAACAGGTGGTGCAGGTGCTGTACAAGGGATATAATTCAATTATCAGGAACATGAATCACCATACTTTTGCATGGGCCTAAAAATGTGTGCATTTGATATGCTTTGAAAACAGCCCAAAGGTAAACTTAATCTGCCACTGCCCAGATGCATTCTCTTTGAATGCGGGTTTCAATGCTGTTTCAATCAATGTGAGTTTCAAAAGCAGAGAAGTTTTAATGCTAAGTCTGTTTTCATTGCAAGACTGTTGCTTTGTTTAGCAAATGTGAAATGCGTGCCTCAGTGTTTCTGCTATAAAATTTGAAATAAAAGTTGTAAATTAAATCCAAATATCTGTAATCATTGTAGAAGTAAAGCATAAAACAGTATGCATACTGATAGATTTGAACAGTGTCTGTGGCAAATGGGGAGAAATAGCAAAGTAATGGGACACTGGAATGGCTGTGTGTGTGGGGGGGGGCTGCGTGGGGAGGGGCTGTGTGGGGGAGGAGGTGGGGGTGCATGGGGAGGGGGCAGGGCTGCGTGGGCAGGGCTCTGGGTTTTGCACCCCCTGCAAAAAATCCTGCGGGCTCCCTTGTGTATGCCTCCCAATTATGCAACAAAGTCTAGAGGATTTAGGATTTTTTCTTGGAAGTATTTGCATAGGCATTTTTGTACCCCAAGCAGACTGCAAAGATTCTTTCCTCAGGTAGATGGCATGTGTTAAAGGTATGATGGGGAAGAAAGAGGTAACTGGGAACATACATATGTTTTGGGAGTGTAAATGGGTGTAACTAAGGAAATTATGTTTTTTGAGTTGGATACAGGATCTGAATTGCCTAGACATAGTGAGGCCTTGTTAAGTTTAATTCTGGTGGCTACCAAAAAAACAATTACTAGAAAACGGAAATCAACGTCTAAACAAACTGTACTTGAAGTATTGAATACTGTAACAGATAGAAGAGCTGGAAGTTGGATCTTTTGAAAAAAGGTAGGAGCAAATTACATAGAAAAAAATGGAGATTGTGGGAATATTACATGCAGAATAATGTTTTGGAGGGGAAGAGAGGTTTAAGGCAAGAAATGAGCAATTTATGTCAAGTTAAAACACAAAAACTAGCTCTACAAGTGTGCAGCTAACTGAGAGGACCATTACTTGGTGAATGAAAAGCTATAGCAGCAGGAAGTGAAATCCAACTTTTTTTTTCAAGACTTATACAAATACACCACTAAATGGTCATGAAAAGGATACTGCTGAAAAAAAACATTTACAAAAGGGTAATTATTGTAATACTAGTAGTTATCAAACAGCAAACAAGGACATGAAATTAAAAGTAATACAAAGTTTCTTAAGTGTTGCAAATTAAACAGTTCCTGTACTGAGCAGCTGGATCTCAACAACTGACTTAGCAAGCATGTAAACCAAATGGAAGCTGTGAGGGACACAACTCTATCTCAGTGAAAATGTCAAAATGGAGATGAATCAAGGGTTGAAGATGCATTACCAGATGGATCTAAAGATATGTAAATGGAAAACTGTGAAAGTACAGTTATAAAAGTAAGCTTACCATAACAGTAGATATATAAGCAATACACCAAAAAACAAGGGGGTGGGGGTAGGGAAGCAGCACCAATGATCATTTGAGCATCTAATGTTACAGTAAGTTTTACTTACACAACTGTACTATGCAGGACCGGCCTTAGCTGAAATGGCGCTCTAGGCAAAGTAGTGCTTTGGCGCCCCTTAAGCTCTATCCAGACCAAACTCCAGAAACATTCCTGTTTGAGCCACATCCACAGGTAGGTCAATACCCATGAAAGACACTCCAAGTTATTTCCTTTGATTATTTTAATGTATGAACATAAGTGAACAGTTTCATACTATAGGAAAAAAAGAAACCTTGTTATGTAGTTAAATTTCAATTCAAGGTGGAATTTTCAGTGCCAAGATGCAAGTAATGACCAGTGGTGACTGGTGACTTCAAATCAAAGTGGGGCTGCAGGAGACAGGTGGAGGGGTGGGGCCAGTGAGAAAGGGGTGGAGCTATGCAAAAAATGCAAAAACTGGGACTTTAATTAACTACGCTGCCCTGGGTGCCAAACCATCATTATGAGGGTCCAATCAAGACAAAATGAAGTGTAGAAGAAAAAAGTATTTCAATGCATTGGCTACATGACAGTTTACTTAATAACTAGATGGAAACAAAAAGGTTGTGAGGCATGAAAAAATAAATTACTTTTTAAATACATTACTGGAATGCCAGTCAAAATCAAGTATAAAAAACAAGCAGCACTCAACTTAAACAATTTCTCCTTGCACTGCAGTTCTAATTATAACTTATATTCAGCTTTATAAAAGTACCAGGTAACATGCTGAAAGTAGCAATCTCTGTGATACCCCCACTTGTAAAAATGTTTCTTAGACAAAAAAGACCTGCTGCCTAACAACAACTATCTACTTGTTCCATGGGGAAAACATGATCAAAGTAAAAAATGAACAGCAAACAAGAAACAAGCTCAGGATAAACTGCTTAAAGGATTACTGCACATGTTATGGACCACACATGATAGATTGGCATTTTGTTTAGTTTACGTGTAAAGCTTGCAAAGATGACTGCAAGTCTCCAACAAATGTAATGAGGTTCTAAAAATACTGTACTCCTGTCCTTTATTACAAATACTATCATATGCATTTCAGTACCCAAGGCTTATACGCTATCTAGCTATGTAAATATTCTCTACATGGCAACAACAAAAAGGCTTTCAGTGTTTGTAATTCTTTAACAGTATGCTTATTAAAGCTTACTTGCATCTTACAATCTCAGACAAGCTTACCTGACGGTCATTAAAGCATTGCTAGTTAAACACAGATCAAGAGGCACTGCAACAACATGCATTTTCTGAATAAGAAGCATAAATCAACAATAAGAAAATATAACAGAAAACCAGAACATTCTACAAAATGAAGGACAGATGAAAAGCCACTGTAGTACTTGTGCCTACCTTGGATGGGGAGATACTCTGCATACTTACACTGCATAACTGCTCCTTGCCCTGCTTGGACACATCCAGAGTCACTACATGGGGGAGTGGGGTACAAGTATGTCACAATTTGAAATGTCTCTGGCTGACGGTAATGTCCCTGACACATTTGTCATACCTCTCAACCTCAGAGCAAGAAATCTGGACAAAACCATAAATAGAAGTGGGACAAAGGCCCAGAAATAAGAACAATCTTAAATATTGCTCTTATAAACGTAGAAAGATAATAGAATAGTAGGTCTTGCATTAGTATGAATTTTCTAAAGGGTATGAAATCTGAAACTCAAATGTCTGTCATTATTTTCTAACCTCATTCTTTAATGATTTGCCACTAATTTGCCAGAAAAGCACAATTTTATGAAAAACGGACCAAAAATGTGATGCAAAAATATAAAACAGCTACACAATACAGCTGGGAACCTGTCAAAAAAGGGACACTTTTTTAAATATTAGTACTGTTAACTTGAGCATCTGACAAAATAAGTGAATCTACATGCATTTCTGAAATTAAATGTAATCTATAACTCTGATCATTACAATTACTTATTAATTGTAAACCCTCTACGATTTCTTCAAAATTTGCCATTTTGCTGAGAGATTATTGGGGAGAGCAACACTTTGAGCCAAATTTGGGGAGAGTTGAAAGGTTTGGATATACCTAATTCTATAAAGCAATTTATTTGCACGTACCTCTCAACCTCTTAACACAGGAAATCTGGACAAGGCCAAATATACTGGGGGAATATACAGACAGTACTAAAAATTGCTCTTGTATAAACTTAAACAGTTGACAGAATAACAGGTCTTGCTTTAGCATACATTTTTCTGAAGGGTATGAAGTCTGAAACTCAATGTATGTCATTATTTAGTGACTTCATTCCTAAATGATTTGCCAGAAAACCACAAATTTTATGAGAAACAAACCAAAAATAAGAAGCAAAAATCTATTCATTCTGCAAAAATCTGGACAGTTGAGAGGTATACTTCAGCCGGGGCTGTCTGAGTTTGGTTAAATGAGCCATCCCCCCTGCAGCCATTTCAATGTCCCATTATTTGGCTATTTCACCCCATTTACCATAAACACTACAATGTGCATACTGCTTTACTTCTATGATGATTTAAATTTAATTTAAAAGTTTTATTTTACATGTTACAGCACAAACATTAATAGACATCTGCTAAACAAAGCAATGCAGTCTCACAATGAAAACAGACTTAGCATTAAAACTTCTCTGCCCTTGAAACTCACATTAATTGAAACAGCACTGAAACCCACATTCAAAGAAAATACATCTGGCCAGTGGCAAATAAAGATTAACTTTGGCTGTTTTCAAATCATAGGCCCCTTCCACATGAAACATACATGTGTTCTTTGATGCACCTTCCTGATTGTATTAAATTATATTCCTTGCATAATACAGTACAGTTGTTAGAGGGTGTTTTAAATTTATTGTTTTGAATATTTTTCCAGTAAACAGTGAAATAAATGCATGCACCAATAATGACAAAACTGCCCATTTGAGAACATTGCCATCATAAAAGTCTACTCAAACTTCTACAGCCCACCAGTATCAGTAAATATGCACAATCTCTGCAGAAGTAAAAGTCATCTAAACAATTCCACATTAAACAGATCTGTAACTAATAAAGAGGTTGCTGCTCGCAAACAATGTTATATTTCATTGTTTCATCTACAAATAAAGTGCCTGTTGCCCTTGAGAAATAAATTGCCTATTTTACATTAAAAAATGATAAGATAGTAATATTGCAATAGGGAATGGATGGCAAACTGATATCAGGTTCATAGTTACTAGGTATCTCCACCAAAGAGGACATTCTCAGGACTGCAGCATCCACCGCCTTTAAAAGTACAACACAGTACAGTATCAGCAATATATCTACATACTGTGGGAGTAGAACCCACAGCCTTCTGCATCAAAAGCAAGTACACTACCTGTTCTGCTATTAACAACACAAGCAGACTCAGTGTAAGCAGCACTAAACATATCTTCCCCCGAATCTCTCAGCTCCTTGTAAAATCCACTCAGCACTCAACTGTATCTTTCAACTTTGCAGCACAAGAAATCTGGAAAAAGCCAAAGCCAAAAAAACAGAGACACATTTTAAACATTGCTTGTACAATCTTGGAAAGTTGCTAGAATAAAATACTGCGTTACTACCATGCATTTCACTGCCAAGTCTTGGGCCCAGGACTCTATGCACAACAGTCAGCACAACATACCACTATGCCAAATCAACTGTTTCTTGAGACATGGGAAGACTGAAACTTAAATGGCTTTCATTTAGTGAATTCAGCTCTCACCATAGCACTCAAACTCTTAGCACAAAACACCAGGGCAAAGCTAATAAGGGGGAATACAGCCCCCAAACATATTCAGTGAATTCAGTTCTCACCATAGCTCTCAACCTCGTAGCACAAAACACCTGGACAAAGCCAATAATGGGGGAATACAGCCCCAAAAATAGGGACACATTTCAATTATTGATCTTATAAACTTAGAAAATTGCTAGAATAAAAGGTTTTGTGCTGCTATGTACTTTCTGAAGAATATGAATTCTGAAATTCAAATGCCTGTCATTATTTAGTGAATTAAATCCAGAAAACCACAGATTTTATGAGGAACAGAACAGAACAAAAATATGAGGCAAACATTTGAGCAGCTTTCAGAAGTAATGGTGGGTACAGAATTCAGGCTCTTGCTACCTGCACCCAAAGTACAGGGTCTGAGTCTGAGTTATTCTCTAACCACTACTGTTGCTTGAATCTCTCTAGTCACCAAGTATATTTATCTGGGGGCATTTACACAGACACACACACACTAGTGGCACTTCAAAAGCCCACAGTCAAAACACTCCATTACCATGCATTCTGGATAACAATTCAAACTGCTGTTCATGCTGCATTTGACTGGCACAGTAATAGTCTCATAGCCATTCACTTTTACTTAGCAGCAGGGTTGTCTGAAAAGCCTTCAGATGCATTGTCTGTTAAAGAGTGTCTCGCTGATGTAAGTTTTACAGATGTACTTTATACATGCAATACCAAAGTTCAGGTGTGTCTGAATGACCTACCTGAAGTAGGCAGTAAGAGTCTGTTGAAAGCTGTCTCAGTACCAGCCTATCTCTCAGAAATAAAATAACTAAACATATGCTTGCTCTCTGCAGTGACAACCTTCTATGCAGTGATCTACCTGCAGTGTGCAGAAGCAGTCTATTGTTTAACCTGCTGCTATTATAAAGTCCTGCTCCTGCATTGTTAAGAAACTAGAAACTCTGGTAACAACATGGCTATTGTTATTGCGTCATCACTACAACACTTGTAGTTCTTTGGCAACATGACATTATCTATTCTTACACTAAAGTGCTGCTGGTGTGGCAAAAGGTTGACTTTTCTGACCACTGAGTAGTATTTTATAAAATTCTATAGTAATGCCAATGACTAATGATTTTGCATAAGTAAAGACCACATCATACACAACTAGATATAGCAAAGCAGAACAGCTTTCACCGACACACCTTTCTTCACTAATGTACTGTACTACTGTTCATCATTTTTCACAGTGTATCAGTGATACTGATGTCAAAACAGCCCAGGCACCCTTGTGCTACAACAAAATGTTGGATGGGCTCTGTATTTTATTTTGGGATTCAAGAGAAATGAAAGAAAGGCTAATAATCAATATTAATGGCGATAATGTCTACATTTAATGAAGTAAAAAGTACAGTCACATCATACAGCTTTGACTCTCACGGTCCTTAATTCTTTATGGTTGTTTCTACAGGTTTAAACTATTAAAATTAATAGCAATAGTCTGTCACATTTTTCCATTAAAGGGACCTAAAATTATAAATATCTTTAAGTAGTTATGATGCTAAGTTGAAGTACCACAGCTCTCATAAATGATATGACAAAAAAATGCAGCAATTTCTTAAATCAGTTGCTTCTTCTCACCAAACTTCTCAGTTTCTGAAATTACTGTTTGCATGCAACTTCTAGTCTCTTAGAATCTTAAATAACATTAGCAGCATTTGTCCCAGCTAGTACTAATGGAAGTAATGAACAGAACATCATATCCAGAAATGACTTTGTGGTATCCATTTACTTGGTCAAAACTCAAATGCCTCAGTTTGTAAGACAACAGACAAGATCATCACTAATACTACACGAAGTGTATTTTTCTTTTTAATGTCTCCATCCATATGCTTCCTGAGTCGGACACCTACCTACCTCAGTTTAAACGTGTTAAAAAAAAGAGTGACTGTATGCTTCTCCATCATGAATCAAAGTTAATAGGCAGGAGGACTCCTCTCAAGGCAAGCCGAAAAACACAAAGCTGTTTCACCAATGCCGGTAGAAGCATAGCACATAATCAAAACACTGTGCTACAGCTACTACAACTGATTGTTTCTCACCCTCTTTTTCAAGAAGAGAGTGAGAACCAACCAGTAGTCATCCAGCCATCCACGTCACGTGGCAGTCCAACTCCCTTCCACTTAGTGTGCGGTTAAACCACATAGACTTCTGGGCATCACACTGATGTCTTATCTCCTTAATTTGGACTGCTTGTACAGAAGTCTAGATGCAGATTTAACTTAATTAAAAAAAAAACGGAACCCGACGAGCATGTGCAGTTTGAGTTCTGGGACTTTGCAAGTCAATCGGAATTGCTTAGAGCACTGCAACCAGCCACCCACTAAATATTAAATAAGTATATATAAATATTTTTTTTATTTTTAAAATGTCCACAGTTGAAACTTTTCTTTCTTCACAGCTGGGGGGCTGCAGTCCTGCAGTCCAATGCCATGAGCCGTCACTAGTAATGACACAAACTACCACCATCAATATTTAAATGATGGCTCCTCTGGTTGTCTTTCGCCTCTGTGCTGGGGTATCCAGCAGATGAAGAACAAATACACTTAAGAGCAATAGGGGAAAGTTTGAATGTTGACAGACACAGAGTTAAACACTAAGAAAAAAAATGTACTTATATAATTTCAACATAATACTAATATGGTAGGCTGGACTGGCACTGGGCTGAAGCAGTGTTGGTATGGGGGCTGGCATTGGCTGGGACATGACCAGCAGGCATAAAATGGCCACATCAGCTAAGACACCAAACTTCCTTACCACAGCTCTGCCTAAGCAGACTTATTTCAGTCTGTATTCATACATGTATCAATGACTGGATTGAAATTTCCACGGTAAACAAGGTACAGAAAACTAAAGTTCCACTGAAATGGAATTTTCTATAATTTTATGTTTGATATGGAATCCCTGAAGCTAGCCAAAGTATATGCATACATGTATATATATATATATATATATATATATATATATATATATATATATATATAAACATATGTAGATTTGTGCATATTTACTAACATATGTACAAAGAGGGTAACAGATAACTTACAGTTCTCCATACCCTTATAGTTCATATTTTCTGTGAGAACTAGTTTTAATGTATCTGTTTCTTAAATGGGTAAGTGAACTGGGGCCATGGCTACAGTATGGAGCTAGAGGCTGTGTGGCAGTAGCATAACCACAAGTTACCCTAAGAAAGAGAGCAGTGTTGTTTCTGAGGTAAAAAACAAAGTGTGTGCATTGTAGGCAGGCAATTCATTTTTGAGGGTTAGGGATGGAATTATTGGGTCAAGGAGTTGTTGTTATGGTCAGGCTGAGAAATGGAATGTTCAGGATCAGGAATTCCCTGTAGAAGGAAGGAGTTGGGTGTTAAGTTAGATACTAAAATGTACAAAAATATAGTTTTCTTTTGCATGAGTCGAGAAATGCAGTCGTATTAAACCAAGCTTTCACAGTTTGTATACAGTTTCAGTAAATAAAATAACCTTCAGTCAAAAATGCTGATAAGAACAGAATGTGCAGTACTTTGAAAGCAAACAGATCTTTGCAAGGTTTGGAAACCAAAGCTAAAGAGGCATATAGAACATTACAGGGTTTTGGTATTAAGAAATGCTTCAGACACAGTCAGTTGAGTCAGTTAAGTTGGTTCATTTGGAATGATGTGCGGAGAGTCTTTGCAGTACAGACACATGAGTCTGAGTACTGAAGTCAGGTCAAATATCCAGCATTCCAGAATATTAATAATACTCTTCAGGAGGAAAAGACTTTCACTTCATTTTATTAGGAGAATCGGAATACAAGTGCAGAAACTTTGGCTATATTTATCAGCACTGTTACTGTTATCCAGCATTTAAGAATATTAAAAAAATTGTAATGACTGTTATAGCTTATCAGCACTGTTATTGGAGACAGTATTCATACATTGCTGACATCTCTACATAATAAAACATTCTTAACTAAACTACAGCATGTACAGAATTCATTTTGAAAAGTATAAAGAAACTTGGTCCATGTAAAAAAGAATGGCACCTGTTCAGCACAGCTCTGGGTAATTAACAGATAAAAACATTCACTCTAGACTCCTACAGTCATATCAATTCTTTCACTGGGGATGAGGTTTATGGCTAAGGATGGAGTGCTAATACCATGCATTTAAACAATTTTGGAGCATTACTTAAGCAGGTGGACTCCTTGTTCACATTCCAAGAGTCTTCTTCTTTCGGCTTTTCCCAGTTAGGGGTTGCCACAGTGGATCACCTGTCAGCTCATGATTGGCAGTGGAGATTTACGGTGTCAAGTTGCCAGCTCAGCACCCAACCTTCCACAGAAGGCACACGCATGCATACACTCACACCTAGGGCCAATTTAGAATGTCCAATCCACCTACAGCATGTCTTTGGGATGTGGGAGGAAACCGGAGCACCCCGAGGAAACCTACACAACCACAGAGAGGACATGCAGACTCCACACAGAAGGTACCCCAGCCAAGGATTGAACCAGAGAGCCTCTTACTGCGAGGCAGCAACACTAACCGCTAAACCACCATGGCTGCCAATTCACATTCCAAGAGTAAAATGCACAAAACAAGTTACTCCTGCATGTTACAAGTAAATATCATTGTGAATTTGGTCTTCTTTGGACTCTAACCAAGACTCATGCCACAAGGGCAAGGAAAAATACACATCAGTGAGAACAATTTAGTATGTTGCCAATCATCCCACACTCTAGGGGATGGGAGGAAACTGATGTACACTGGAAAAAACTATGCAATGTGACTATATACAACATGCAAATTCTCCACTGTCCACCAATAGAGGACATTAAGGAACTCTGGACCATGGAGCTGTGAGGCAGATAATTTTAAAAACTAATGCATGATGCTCCTACATACAATCTACCAGAGACAAAAAATGTATTTACTTTAGCTGTGAAGAAATTATAAAACACATTCTCCAGAATGTACTTATTTTCACTATGTGGCTTCCTAAACACCTTGACAGACAATCAATACAAACAGAGCTCACATCCAGCAAAACTAGCATCCTAGATTTTGCCACAAAATTTTGTTACCCCCTAATAAAATGTTTTAATTTATAACAAAGTACCGAGACACTAAGTAAATAAAATACAGCGCTAAGCATATTTGGAAGCTTTACATTCTTCAGAAAATGCATGTTAATACACACTCATTTACTCTACTAGCTTTCTAAATGAATGATACCTATAAAAAAGGTGTCCCACTTTTTCTATCTTTGTACCTCATACAGTGTGGCTCTCTGTCCCTGATCCGAGTGAACAGGTTGAGATATAAGCAAGTAATGTGAAAAAAAGGATGTTCTGACTTGCCACCAGACACACTGTACCTATATGCATCCCACGATAAACCTAAAATGCTAAAATAATGAGGGCAGCATGCTCTTCTGTAGTCCAGACAGGCACTGTGGTGGGTTACTACAAAAACTAAATAGGAAAGCAACAGTCACATCAGGTTGTTCAACTAAATGCATTCAAAGGGTCTAACTGCAGAAATCATGCCATTAATCTTTGCCTGTTCCCTGCCTATCACAGCAGTGAATATTCAACAGGGAATGCCATTACACTCCTACTATAAAATACAGAAAAAGGAAAGAAACAGAAGTTAATGCAAATGAGTAAACATAAGTTGCTCAATAGTAAAACTTTTTTTTTATTATAAACTGTGTATTTGAAATACTTGATGTCATTAAGGGATCATTTGCATATGTTCCATATGCCTCCATCACAGAAGGTTTAAGATACTAAACAGTGAAAACTCTAACTTGACTGGGTTGTTCTTCCAGTTTACACACACACACACACACACACACACACACACACACACACACACACACACACACACACACACACACACACACACACACACTCACACACACACAAAACTCCTAGGTTCAAAAAAGGTATTTAAATGATCCAGAAAGTACATATTGCAATATGTACATGCGTAAATTGTGGAGGACTATGTGTATGACTGGCAAGCACAAACTTACTTAATTCAGTGGCATAGCAACCACTGTCATTTCTTAAATACATATGCTCTCACACTCACGTACACACTTTAAAAAGAGTTTTTAAAAAAATGGCAGAACCGGCAATAACCGCGGAACTGACATTCCACGATAAAGTAGCAAATGCATACAGAAGGCAAAATCAGGATCCAAAGAACTCCTTTTAACAAGATATAATTTGCAATTTATGATTGCAGCATTTGTGCATGCGGTGGTGGTGCTGTGGTAGCGTTGTCACCTCACAGTAAGACGCTGTCCGGTTCGATTCTCAGCTAGAGCATCTTCTGTGTGGAGACATGCGTGAATGGGCGTACCTTCATTGAAGGTTGGGCAGCAGAGCTGGCAACTCGCTACGTAAAAATCAACTGCCAATCATTAGCGGACTGGAATTCTGCTGTGGCAACTCCTAACCGGGAAAAGCCGAAAGACACAACAACAACAACAACTTGTAGAAAACTGGATCGCAAAATGGGCATTTTGTGATCACCTAGCAAGTATACACATTTTATGTTCTCATTTATGAATGCACTTGCACTGGCATTTATAAATGAGAACCACAAAAAAAACTAAAAAAAAGGATTTCTAAACTGATATCTCCATGTATACTTGATAAGTGATCATGAAATGCCCATCTAGCAAAGCAGTTTTCTTCAAATTGTCACCTACAAATGCTGCAGTTATAAATTGCAAATTACATCTTTGGAAGATGGTGGAATGAAATGAAAAAGCTTCCATGTTTTTGAGGGGAATATAAACTTAAGTGGAACACAAAACTTACACTTGTTCACAGTAAGCCGATAGGGGGTGGAGGGGCTGGATAATGATGGCACACTCAATGGGTGTTGCTGATACATGCAATGTGACTACGCCCTATTAAACTCATCTCCGTCCGAATTTTGCATTATGGGATTGTCCCTTTAAGAATCAACATACGGCTTTTTAGCAAGATTCAGATTCTTCACAATGCTGCTGCTACTACCAATTGGGGAGGGGCGCAATCCAAACATCACAGTACTGTCAAGACAGATGTAGAGATGGGGTGCCAAGAAGAGTGAAAAGTTTGCCTCTCTAGCCCTGGTGTGGTGCTACAGATCAGAATGAAAAGCAATAATATTTAAATAAATCAATAAATAAAAATTGCGCCCTTAATGAGGCCGGCTGGTACGGCACCCTAGGCAGTCACCAAATTGCGTCCTTAATGAGGCCGGTTGGTATGGCACCCTAGGCAGTCGCCTAGTTCACCTATGCCTAAGGCCGGCCATGGTACTATGTTCATCATATGGATCACTGTTGAAATAGCCTTAGCTATATAGATAAGATTACCCTAGCTTACTATATTTGGGAGGTGGAAGGAGAAGAGTCCAGGATTCCTGGAAAATGGTCCTAGCAAAGTCTGATCTGGACCTAGAGAAGAAATCAAGCTTGTAATGCTTTGTAAACATATGCACAGAGGACCAGTTTGCTGCTTCTAGTATCCAACCCTTTCCAAAAAGCTATAGAGGAAGCCAAGACCCTGGTAGAGTGTGTGCTGACTCTGCTTTGAATAGTTCTGTTGTAGTGAGTATGTTGTGTCTTTTCCCGGTTAGGGGTTGCCACAATGGAATTCCGGTCCACTAATGATTGGTAGTTGATTTTTATGTGCCGAGTTACCAACCCTGATGCACAACCTTCAACGAAGGTATGCCCATTCACGCATGTCCCCACGCAGAAGACGCTCTAGCTGAGAGTTGAACCGGACAGCCTCTTACTGTGAGGCGACAACGTAGCCTTAGACAACCATTTGGAAATAGTTTGTTTTGACACAGATTGTCCCTTCTTCTTACCTTTACAACAAATAAACAATTGATCAAAATAATACCTCAGTTATTTGTAGACATTCAAGGTATGAAATATTCTTTCTCCATCATATTTAGGTTCAGGAAAGAAAATTGAAAGATGGATAGTTTGGCTTAAACTAAATTCAAGATACCACTTTAGGCATAAAAGAAGGATTGGTTCTCAAAGAAACCTTGTGTCTGTGGAAAATGAGATAGGGCTGACTCACCATAAGAGCTTGCAACACTGATACCCATCTTGCAGAGGTGAGAGCAATCAGTAAAACTGTTTCCCATGTTAAGAACTTCAAGCCAGCCAGGTTAGCTGATTCAAATGCAGCAAGTGTTAGCTTCTCTTTACAAAAATAAAGATCCCAAGGAGGGGACACCAGTTCCTGGAGGCCTCTTATGCAACCTCCTTTTAAAAACATTTTGACATGAAAATGCATTGAAAGAATAGGATCCATGGGCAGACATGATATATAGGCCAATAAATGAACCTTGATGGAGAAGTAAGAAAGGTCATAGGATAGTAACTCACACAAATATTGCTAAACCAAAGAAAGACTAGTCCTGGTTATGTTGTTGGCACCTACTAGAAAACCATTAATATTTGCTAATATAAGATTTTCTAGTAGCAGGCCTTCTTGTCTCAATTAGTACCTGCTGCATGTCCTCAGTAAACTGGTGCCTAAAGAAAATCAAGGCCCTGTCATCTAGGCAGTCAGTTGAAGTTGATGGAGGTTGGGGTGTATCAAATACCTCTGATCTTGTGTGAGTAGATCCATTCTATAAGGAAGCTTGTGGTAATTGCTCCTAGCCATTTCCAAAAGAAGGGACAATCACTGTTCCCTGGTCCAGAAGGGAATCAGTATAATGATCTTAGGGGGTTCCTTCTGAATTTTCAGAAATATCCTGCATTGGAAAAGATAGAAAAAACATACAAGAACACTCCTGTCCACAGAAAAGAAAAGGCATCTGTCTACCATGTCTTCTTGCATTGAGTCCTGGAGAAGAATTTTGCCAGGTGATTGTTAAGAGAAAAGGAAAATAGGTCTATTTAAGGAACTTCCCACAAATCGATCAAATCTTGGTAGACTACCAATCTAGTTTCCATTCATTCGGGTGTGCACTTGTCCTGTTCAGCCTGTCTGCTACAGAGTTTTGCTCTGACAGAATGCAGGATGCCTATAGAGTGAGACTGTGCTGTGAAGATATATCCAAAACAAACATGGCTAGTCTACAGAGGGGGTAACAACTGTTTCTTCCCTTGCTTGTTGATGTACAACGTGACTGTAGTATTGTCTGTAACAACTTGAAGAGGTGTCAGGGACCAAAGATGATTCAGAGTGTTGAGTGCTTGATCAGGGAAACCATCTATTTTATATTTATGTGTTTGCATCTGATCTTTGTCCCATACACCTTGCATTTGTATCCTTCCTGAAACTGCTCCCTTAGCAAAGTCTGAGATGTCCATGGTGGCTAACTGCTTTGGAGCAAAGAGGGGAAGAGGAGACCCTGATTTAGGGATATTTGCTGTCTCCACCAAGTGATTTTTCTTCTGACAAACCCCAGTACTGGGATTTGTAAAGGCAAAGGATGTTGGTGCTTGGATGGAAGAGGCTTCGGATTCCTTTGTATCTTTCTCGTGTGGAGTCTTGCAGGTGTATCATGAGAATCAAAGATGCCATGACACCCAAAACCCTATGGTATTCCTTCACAGTGATTGAAGTCTGACAAGAAAACCTTTGAAGCAGATCTAGATATAGATTTATTTTTCTTTTCTTGTGAAAGAAAAGCTCTTTGAACTGAGGTGTCTAGCTGACACCCCAGGAACACAATCTTGTGAGAAAGAGTCAAAACAGACTTTCTAATGTTCTCTTGGAATTGCAGCTTATGTAAGAGATCTGTCAAGTGAGAGATTCCTGGCACTTTGAAAAAGACTCTGCAAAGATAAGCAAGTCATATGACATAATGAAAAATGTGGATACCCTGTTGTCTGCGATGAGCTATAACTGGAGCTAGACACTTTGTTAATACTCTTGGTGCAGTAGATAGTTCAGAGTGTAAGGCAGACAACTGATAATGTGATTCAGACACACACAAAACATTAAGCAATGCCTAAAGTCTGGATGAATAGGGATGTGATGATAAGCATCTTTTTAATCTACTGCAACCAGAAAACTTCAATGAGGAAGAAGAGTTAACAGATTGTGAAGTGACATCATTTTGAATCTGAGCACTATCACAAACCAGTTTAGGAAAGAAAGATCCAAAACTGGTCTCCAAGCATTTTCTTTCTTTGACACTAAAACATGCTTGAATTAAAACCTTTCCCAATCTGTGAAGGAAGAACTGATGATATCACTCCCTGGAACAGCATGTTTTGAAGTACAAAGAGAAATAAAAGTGTTTGGTCTGGTGGATGAGGAGTTATCCCCTGAAAAGGAGTGATTTCTTCCCACTGTCATCTATAACGTTGATGAATGATCTCTGGAATCCATTTATCTGCAGCTATGTGTTGCTAAAGGAAAAAAATGGAAATTTAGACATTCTAGAAGGGAAAAGAGACTGCCAGGGTGGTAGGGGAGGAACAAGGTCTCTTAAATAGTCATTCTGACTTGTTTGACTGTCATTGGTTTTGGGGGAGTTCCTGAATTATTTTTGGAACCCTCACAGCATTTCTTTTTAAATGTCTGTGTACCAGCATTTTGTTGAGACTGTTTATTTTGATTTTTGTAGAGTCTGGATTAGGGATTAGAAGATCTGGAAAAGGACGGGTGAAAAATCTTATAGATTCTCTGTGTCAGCTTATCATACTTTTTGATAACATCTGCAGCAGAGGAGGCAAAAACTAAATTTCTGTCCAAATGGGAATTTCAAATCTCCCCTCATATGGCAAGTTCTGGGAATGCAGCCAGGCAAACCTCCTTAAAAAAATACCTGTGGACAGAGCCCTGGAAGAAGTATCATCTGAGTCATAAACACACAGGAAACAATGAAGAGTTACTTTTGCAATGCAGGAAACTAAATGCAGACAAAACATTCTTCATACCTACACAACTAGTCAGAAAAAAAACTTATTATATGAGACTGACAATTCAAAATACTGAAAATTAAATTGCAGAAGCATACACTTTTCATGCAGTAATCAATAATCTTCACATCCTTGCCAGAAAGAGGAGGCTTGTAATTAACCAAATGTTTAGCAACAGTAGGATAAACTAAAGGTATAGCTGTTGTGTCAGGTTTGAGAAGAGATTATAAAGACTTAAAATAGTGAGGAACTTTATACATTCTGTCTGCATTTTTAGGGGCAGCAAGTTGACTAGCAATAAAATTGCAGGTAGTGAAACAAACGTCCTCCACAGTTGGCAGAACTGGAGGAATGGGTGTAGGTTCTGTAAATTCCTTCTGCTACAGGTTATAGTGTTTTTTGAGGGACTGAGAAACCTTAGCAAAAGGGAAAACCCCACAGGGAGAATCAGAAACGGAGGTCTCCTCTGAGGCTGAATTAGAAAACTCAGGAGAGACCCCTGTATCTGTCCTTTCAACTTCCTGTCCAGATTCAGAATCTTGACTCTATCCAGGAAAAGAGGTATCCTCCTGTCTTTTACCACGTTATAAAAAGGATCAATAGTGTTAATTAAACCCTGAGCCAGACCTAGTAAATTACTGCTGTCTAAAAAAAAAAGTTGAGAAGTTGACACATTTTTATTCTCCTGTTTCATTTTGACAGGAAAGAAATGGGACCAACAGTGTTATTAATGGCAGCAGCAACTACCCCAGGGATGGGTACAGCATTCTGACTAAACAGGGAAGGCTTCACTGATCCCTGTCTCAGGACTGACTAGAGTGGCTCTCGGCAGCAGGAAAGCTTTGAGAGGCTCGGCACCCAAACCTTGTCTTTTTAGTCAGCTCAGCCCGAGCTGACTGATGGTTTGGGTGCATAGAAAGTGCCCTGAAGCTTTGGAAGCCTGGAAGGATATAGCCCATATATCTAAGGCTACTGCAGCAGTGATCATTATGAAGGACGTCAAGTCTTCTCAATGATGAAGATAATGAAAAGGTAGATGTTTTGTGTTGCAAAAAATGGTGTTACTAAACTGCAAAAACTTTCATATGCTATTCAGATGCCCATAATAACTGTTAAAACATGTTTGACAGAGACAATAGAAACATTCAGACAAGCAATAAATATCCATACTGCAGAGTGGAGGATTGAGAATCCTAATACTCTCTTACCAATAAATCATACACACCTTTCAATGTCTTCACAAATGCAGGACAAAAGATTTTAAGCATCAGTACATAAAATTACCATTAAAACTCGAAATGAAAACATTTTCTTAAAAAGCAGTATGAAACCCGCATACATACCTCTCAACTGTACAGATTTTACAGAATGTCCAGATTTTGCCTCATATTTTTGGTCTGTTTCTCATAAAATTGTGTTTTTCTGGCAAATCATTGAGGGTTGAAGTCAGAAACTAAAGACATATATTTGAGTTTCAGACTTCATACCCATCAGAAAATTCATGCTATGTTATTCTGTCAACTTTCTAAGTTTGTAAGAGCAATATTTAAAAAGTGCTGCTATTTTTCGGCCTTTGTCCCCCATTATTTATGGCTTTGTCCAGATTTCTTGCTCTAAAAGGTAGAAAGGTATGCCTGTATAATCTTTACAAAACTTACATTAATGAAGAGACACATGATCAAGTAGATGAATGACTTAGAGGACCCCCATTAGAGATGGAAGTTTGATGCTCTGGCTCCAAGAATGACTGTTCATGATGGACACAGTTATATCAAATCAGGGATGGTCTCCCTGACATCTGATATCAACAAGAGCACATTTAGTGGCAGAGATACTCTGCTGAGTACATGAATGCTCCTTCCAGATAACTAGCACGATACTTTATTTCACGAATACCATCCCTCCCCCTCACTTAAAAGAAATCACCTCTTTCTTCACTTTCAGAGCATAACTCAAAACTTACCTCCATTAAAAATATGACTGCAAGTGCTTTCTTACTGGACATATCTAACTCCCCTACTCCCCTGTGAGCTTCCCCCTCATATTTACTACTAAAATTAATCCAAATTTGTTTTACTTTTCTGTTAATAATATTTACTCTTTGTTTCAATTGTCTGTGGTATTCTCTACCTCCTCTGATTACTCCATATTGTAAATTAGTTTTGTTTTCTTTTTTCTGAATTATTTTTTTACTTGGGGAATACCTGCAAATGTTCTGTTGTGATTAGTGTACTATTCCAGTAAACAAACTAAAACAATAAATAAATAAATCAGTTTAATTTCATTTACCAGAACTGCACATAGGTTAGCAACAAGTAATCAGTCTCCTGTGTTATCTGAAGCATCCACTACCTGCTACTGAAAAATAAGTATCATTTTTACTAGGGCTGCACTTCTTGCATTGTATTTTACTGTGTGCTGTTATTTTTGAAATGTATTTTGCTGTATTTTTGCTGTTTCCTGCACTTTTAGCCTAGCATAGACTTGGTTCAGATTTGCTGGACCCAGTCCATTTTTACAGTTTTTGAGCACTAATTTAACTTTCCTCCACAAAAGAGGGCCTCCCCCTACACCCTAGTGAGAGTAGAGTGTAACTAAGGACCTATCTGAGAGGTGATTGTTGGCCCAGGGCCCAGTCTTGTGTGCTACTATTGGTTAGAGTGTTTGAAATCAGTTTAATTTCATTGCTACTTGTTGCCTGCATTAGCTTGGATTTGCATGGAGTGCACCACCCGCATAACCATGCATTACCACGCAATGGAGGATACCACTGACAGTTATAGATGCAAACTCTTAGACAGATAATTTTCTGTTAGTCAACTGTTTGTGCTCCATCGGAGGTTTCAAGCTGTTGTGCTTTACTGCCTGGTTAGATACTCATCTGAGCCTCTCAGGTTCCTCCATAAGTCTTACCATTAAGCCCCTCGCAGTTTAGAACTTTTTTGTGTCCCCTAGCCACACCTGGTCCTTCTAGTCCCCTCCCTGTTACTGATCTCAGTAATTCACCTAGCATCATGAATGGAGAATTTCCACCATTTCTCCAACCAATCTGATTGACATGGGCATCCTGAGGCAATGTAGCAATTAACTCATGTACATTGATAACCCACTTCTCCTAATTTGCACAAATTCAATATGTGAGAGATTCATCTATATTAAGAATTTAGAATCTAGGCTCACTCACTCACTCACAAATCAGTATATCAGATACTACGCAGATTGTCATCTCACACACTTTACCTCCTGCACCATCCACATTTACAACACCTAAACCTACATATGCAGAGGTTCTCACTAGAAGCCTAACTAAAGATCAGAGACCTCCCAAACATAAACGCATTTCACTTAATACATTCCCAGCAAATCAAGGTACACATACAAATGCACTCACCAGTGTCTCACCAAACATGTCCCTTAGGCAAAACAAAAAAATCAAATGTTTTAGTCATAGGTCACTCCATTGTGGGACACACAGATGTCCCACTCATCAGGATGGATAAGAAAAAGGTCGCAGTCAGGTGTCTGTCAAGTGCCACGATCCCCCACATCACAAATGCACTCAAATTTCTCAACAAAAGACACTGTTATGACTATGCCATAATCGTTAGTGTGAACGACTTGAGATGTACCTCACTTGGCTATATGAAGAGAGACATGACTGAGCTCTCTGATTATGTGTCCCAAGTGGGTATGCCCCTAGCCTTAAGCAGCATTCTACCTTCACCTAGGATGATGCCTCAATACAGACAAAAAATGATTGATTTCAATAATTGGCTTAGTTTCTGGTGTTATTCTAAGGGGATCCAGTACCTGTCAGCCTGGGATGATATGGTTGATAAACCATGATGCTTTGCCAGAGATAGTCTTCACCTGTCACCTCTGGGTTTTCAGCTACTGGCTAAGGCTCTTGCCTCCCCCATAGTGCTTTTTTTAGACAAAGTCACAAAAACAAAATTCCCAACGTAAAAATATCCTCAAAAAACAGCCTTCAGGTTATGCTGCTAAACAATATGAGTCTAAATCTGAAACTGCATTAATTGGAAGCACTTCTCACCTTGGAAGATGCAGAGATCTGTCCAGTCACAGACACCTGGTTCAAGGCCACGGAGAGCACCCCTGCCATATCAGAATATAATGCCTTCCACACATTCAGACCACAAAATGAACACATGAAAACTAAAGGAGGAGGAGTATCAATATTCATCAAAGATAAATACACCTCTAGATTTTAAACAGAATGATTCCTTAGAGTTAATCATATGCAAATAACTATAGGAAAGACCCCTCTCCAAGTTATCACCAGCTATAGATCCCCCTCCATGAGCCATGATATCCACATTGCCTACTTGGATCTACTTGAGTCACTCAAAATACAACCAAACACTGTGGTTATGGGTGACTGTAACTACCCGTCCACAGACTGGGCAAATTATACATGTACAAACACAGTTGCCCAAAGGTTCTTGGACTTCGGTAACTCAGATGCCTTTGCGCAGATAGTTGGCACCCCCACAAAGAGCACAAACATTCTAGACTTGGTACTCACTGACATGGTAGAACAGTGGACCACCACAACTGTACAGCCCTCCCTGGTGAAGTCTGATCCTAAATCAGTCTCTTTCAAAGTAATGATAGCATCAGACCCCCCCCCCAGCCAACTAAGTCTGATCATAAATCAGTCTCTTTCAAAGTAATGATAGCATCAGACCCCCCCCCCCCAAAAGCCAACTAAGACCTCTTATGCAAAGGCATTAATAGCTTCAAACCTCTTGTTCCCACTGATGGCAAGGACACCTATACTGGGATATACACCAGTGCATTGTATAAACATCTATACAGTTGCCTGACAGGACCAAAGCAAGATCTTCAAGAAAGCAAGTCTGCCTGGTGGACATCCACCATAAAAAGGTTATATAAGAAGAGGAAGAAATTGCTATCTAAGAGCAAGAATGAATGATCTCTGAATTAGAAGCAAACTCCTCTCAGCTTTAACAAGCAAATAAGACATCTTGTGATGTCCTCTACAACTAACTATGACTCTTGATTAGTATCCCTAGCTAAGAATAACCATAATGCATTCTCTAGCTACATTTGAAACCTTAAAGGAAAAGCCTAGATTTGCGCTGAACTGGTAGTGAATGGTACCACATATACTGAACCAGTGAAAATAGCCAACCTGCTAGTGGACAGGTTTAGTGAAAACCTCTTCCTCCTATCCCTGCCACATACACCCCAAAACATTCCTACTGCCTGTTGTCCACCTAGTATCTCTAAAACCACTCTCTCCAAGGCCAAAAACACAGCCAATATGGCACCGGATAACATCCCAGGTTGCATTCTCAATGGTTTAAAAAAAGAAGTTATGTACTCACCATAACGTTCCATGTTTGTTGTCCATCTCGTCTTCATTCTATACTGATGGGTTCGGAACCGATCCTCGGTTCCGACTCGACCACTTACTAAAGCTCGAGCTCTCAAACTAGATTGTGGCTCCATCCCTATCCCATGATGCTGCAGTGCCTTCCTCAGATCTTGTTTGTTGATGAAATGTATGTCTCTGTCTAAACACTACCTATAGATATACATATGTACAATATACACAAACCTGGACAAGGATCAAAGGTTTACAAGGAACAGTAGCTTTTCCTAGATCCTCCAGGAGTTAACAAGAAGGGGGTTGGAGGGAAGGACATTAGAATGAAGACAAGATGGGCAACTCACATGGAATGTTATGGTGAGTAAACTTCTTTATGTGAAGTTATCCTATCTTGTCTTCATTCTATACTGATGAGACAGCGTTCCTAGCACTATCTTTCCTGGGTGGCTCACAGGAGAATATTCTCCAGTACAGTAGAACCAAAGAAGGCCCTGTCCCTGGAGGCCAAGTCTACTTTGTAATGAGTGATAAAGGTGTGAGGTCTTATCCACGTTGCTGCTGCACAGGCCTGAGAGGTTGACACAGATCTGGTAGAATGTGCCCTAGCTTTATTTAACAACTGTTTGGCTGCTGACTGGTAAATAAATGAAATACATTCTGACAACCATCTGGATAAAGTTGTTTTTGTTACTGCTAAACCTTTTTGTTTTCTGAAAAAGAGACAGAGTTGATCAAATTTTCTATGTAGTTTTGTTCTATGCAAATAGAAGCATAACTGTCTATGCACATCAAGCTGATGAAGCATGTATTCTGACTTATTTCCATATTTGGGTGAAAAAACTAGTACATCTATAGACTGATTCAGACTGAACTCTGAATATACTTTTGGTAGAAAGGAAGGGTTTGTGCGTAATGAAAACTTATCGTTATGGAATACCATGTATGGAGGTTTGATTGTCAAAGCTTGTAACTCTGAAACCCTTCTATCAGATGTGATTCCTACTAGAAAAACAGTTTTCCAGGATAAAAATTTCAAGGCGCAAGATGATGCTGGTTCAAACAGTGGTAAAATTATGTGGGAACTAACAAAATTAAGATTCCACAGTGGAAGAGGTGGTCTTATGCATGGTCTTAGCAAATTGGTGCCTCAAAGGAAGACTTTTGAAAGTTTATGAGACATAATATTCATACCTTCATTCCCGATATAAAAATTGGATATTGCTGCCCGTTGAACTTGAATAGTTTCTGCAGCCGCTCCATCATTAAAAAGCTTAGCCAGAAATTCCAGAATGAAAGCTAAGGGTGCTGAATAAGGGTCAATGAAGTGTTGTGAAGCCCAAATTGCGAACCTTTTCCATTTGCTGTGGTACAGTTTTCTCAAAGAAATCTTATGAGAAGAAATGAATATTTGCCAGACTTCTGGAGTGAAATTGTGTAGCCTGGCTATATTGGGAATTGGAGCAGCCATGCTGTCAATGTTAGTGAGTAAAGCGATGGATGAAGAGTCCCGACGAGTGTGTCAGGAGGTCTGGTACCAGGTCCAGAATCCAAGGCTCTTCCAGAAGATGAGGTTTCAAGAAGGGGAACCATATCTGACCAGGCCAGAATGGGGCTATTAGACTCAAGGTCCTTTCCAGCCTGCTGGCTTTCTGAAGAACTTTGGGTATTAGAGGAAAGGGAGGAAATGCGTAAAGGAGTCCTGGGGACCAATCATGTACTAGGGCATCCCTCGGGGACTCCCCTGGAGGGAGGATCAGGGTGAAGTAGCTGCTGCATTTTGCATTTGTGGCTGTGGTGAATTAATCTCAGCAAGCCTGGCCCCATCTGCAGAAAATCTTTTCCGCTACTTCTTTCTTCAGGGACCACTCATGTGGCATCAGAATCGCTCTGCTTAGTTTGTCCACTATCACGTTGGATTTCCGCAGGATATGCATTGCTATTAAAAAACGCTGGGAGGACATCGCACACTGCCATACTCTCAGGGCCTCTCAACAGAGCGGGTAGGATTTAGTTCCTCCTTGTTTGTTTATGTACCACACTACTGACATATTGTCTGTTTGTATTGCAATTGTACTGATTGGAAGAGAGTCCTGGAATGCTTGCAACTCCATCAGCACTGCTCTCATCTCTAGTATATTGATATGCAAGTGAGCCTTGTGGTCTTGCCAAGTGCCTTGGGCTGTTCTTCCCTGATAATGCACCCCCACCCTATCTGGGAAGCATCCATGGTCACTGTGGCTAATGGGGTAGGGGGAGAGATGGATCTACCCATCGTTACCTAATACCCAAAGTTTTTCTGAACTTTGTCTGATGGCAACTTGACTATCATGCTTTTTGTATCTATTTCTACGCCTATAAAGATGATAAGTTGTGATGGCAATAAGGCAGATTTTTTGTAGTTTACTGAAATCCCTAGCTGTGCACATAGTTTCAGGGTAGTGTCTCTTGCCTGAATCAGTAGGTGCTTGATGGTGGCAGTTAGGAGCCAGTCATCTAGGTAAGGAAACACCTGGAATCCTAGATGCCTCAGGTGAGCCATAATTACTGCCATGCATTTGATGAACACTCTGGGGGTTGTAGTGAGACCAAAGGGCAGAGCTCAAAATTGGAAATGACTGGCTCCCAGTCAAAAGCACAGATGACTCCTGGATGGCCTGTCCATTTTTATATGGTAGTACACATCCTGGAGGTCTATCAAGCACATCCAATTGTCTTTCACTAAAAAGGGAAGAATTGACTGTATTTGACCATCCATAACTTTGTCTTTTTTACAGATTTGTTTAATCTGCTGAGATCCAGTATGGGTCTCCAGTCCCCTGGCTTTTTCAGAACTAAAAAGAACTTTGAGTAAGTTTCGGATCCTATCTGGTCTGTGGTGACTGATTGGATGACTCTTTTTTGAAGCAACTTTTGAACTTCTAATGTTGCTTGTTCCCTGTGACTGGATGGAACATCCGGGATTTTCTTTATCTTTGGAGGTGGCATGGAAAAAGTGATTGTGCAACCTCTGGATATTATACTTAGCACCCACTTGTCTTTCGTTATGTTCAGCCAGGCTTGTGGGTGCAAAGATAAGTGTCCACCGACTGCCTCCAGAGAGGGACAGTTGGGCCTACCTTCAGGAGCACTGATACAGCTTGCCAAAGAAGGATCCTGTGGCAGCCCTGGTTCTGTGGACCCCCTCTGAAATGTGGGCAGCGTCTTCCATTATTACCTTCTCCTCTGCCCCTGGAGGAAAGTTCACCTTGTGTGTCCTGAAAGGCCCTCTGGGTTTTACGGAACCACATTTTTCCACCTTTTTGACCCTTGGGATAGGGTCTAGAAGGTGTGGAAAAATGGACTCTGACAGCAGAGAGAGTCTTTCCTTCTTCTTCACACTGGGTAAGCATTTCCTTGACTTTAGGTCCGAACAAGGACTAGTCATCAAATGAGGTATTGACAAAGGATCACTTGAAAGGTTCTGCAAAATTGCACAAGAGCATCCAGGAATGTCTCTTAAGGGCAATTCCAGAACCTGCTGACCTGCTCGCTCCATTGGCTGCATAAGAAACGAGCCTCATGGATGAGATAACCACTGAATTAAGGGTGGCAACCTGGGAAGATACCTTATCTGTTACCCCCGCAGCTACTGTACCCTACAGAGTATCTCTAAGCTCTTTTCTTGTATCCATGCACAACTCCAACAATAAGGCTGGGGATTCACTGTTCTCCAACACTGTGGGGAAAACCTGGAACCTACTTCCCACTGAACTCTCATCTCTTTCTTCAACGTTACTTTTCAAAAAGAAACTTAAGGTATACCTTAGAACTCACTGGCTATGCCCCTGCACTAACCCAGACTAACAATCACCTCCTTGCTTTGTGCACTGTATACTTACTTCACTATTGCTGCATTAAGTCTAGCTCTTTCATAAACCACAGACAGTGTGATCTGTTAAGCTAAACTAAAGTCTGTATGAACTTAGTCTTTTTAAGGAACCACTACAGAGTATGAACTTACATACCAAGCTATCAACTTTATGAACGTGTCTCTTCCTTATAAATAATTTATATTTCTTTGTTAAATATGTTAAGTAGTAAGATTACTAAGTTGCTATGTAAACAATTGCTTTCTAGTCTTAAATTTGTACTGTACTTGAAGTTGCTATTATCTGTATAGTGGAGCTTATCTCCCCGGGCCTCTACTGAAAATGGATATATATCCAGTTGGACTAGCCTGGTCAACAAATGTAAAATAAAATAAAAATAAAATAAAAAATAAATTTTAGGAGATCTCTCTGAAGTCTTGTAAAATGAGTAAGGAAATTCAGGGACCTTAGGGTGAAGGCCGCTGAAGAAAACATGCTCTTTCCGTACCTGTTCATCACCAGGAACTCCTTATTCGGGGGATGGACAGATGTGGAAGTCTCAGATAGCTACTTCTTTGTGGCCACCGCCACCACCATAGCATCTACAGGGACTCCTTTGGTTAAGAAGGTTTTGTCATCTAGAGCGGTGATAAATTTGTTAGGCCTCCGAGAGGCAAGCTCTACTATATCTGAAGCCTCCCACACCTTTCAACAAACTAAGTCCATTAGTTCATCAAAAGGTGGGGACACCCAGGTGGCTGAAAGTTGAGACTTAAAAGCCTTCAGGTACACAGACTCCTCATCAGAAGGGGTAATGGGCTTCCAGCCACCTCTTTGCTTAAGGATTTCCAAGATATCAGCAAAGAATACATCCTCAGAGGGCGACCATGGGGACCCTTCTGACTCCTCGAGGTCCATGTCTGATGTGATTGACTCATCATGGGAGTCTACATGCTTCCTCTTACATGACTTCTTCCAGGGAACCTCTTCGGTGGGATATTCCATAGAGAATTTGGAAGATAGGGTCTCACCCAATGGGGTGTCCTGAGGCTAAGGGCCTCTCCTCTGCTGGGGGATCAAATGTGTAGAGGTAGATACCGGTGCTTTTTGGGATGGAGCAGTTGGTTCTAACAGTGATGATGTCCTTGGGGACAGGGCTCTACTCATGGCTGTGAAGGCCCCCCTCCCATGGTCCATGGCAATCCCTGGTTCAGAGGAATCCAAGGATTCCCCCTCGGTACCATGGGGGTTGGCTCCAAAGCTGAAGTAGGAGCCGAGCTCACCGAAGCTGAGGCACCAAGAGGTAAAGTCGGAGCCTGAAAAAGTCTCGGCCCAACTATCCCCCCGGACCCGACCGGTGAGTGTCAGCTCCTAGGTACCTTGGAAGGCTCCGAGGTAGTCAGAGCGATCAGAGCCGAAGAAGCTATAACAGTTCTCAGCCCCATCAGTTCCATCACTGTCAGTGCCAAGCAGTCCGGCTCCAAAACCCATATTGGGGGTTGGAGAAGGAATGGAAGATAAGGGAATGGGTACCGTCAGTTCTGAACTCACTTGAGTCATTCCGGCAACAATTTGGCAAGTGCCAGTGTCTTGAGTAACCTCTGCACCACCCGGTCCACATTGAAATCAGATAAGCTCCTGGAGGATCTGGAAGATGGAGCAGATGCTACCAAATGAAGTTCTGAAGACCTAAGAGTCGGGGAGACCAGCCTCAAAGCAGGTGAATGGACTGTAACTGCCATTGGTTCCGACACACATGGAGCCGAGACAGTAGGTTGATCATGGTTAGATTTTTTCAAGGTTGTCGGAGACATCCTGGGCTGTTTAGTCGATGGCTCTGGTGATGTAGTAGAAGTAGATGGAGATGACCTTTTTGTGGATTGACCATGAGATTCAGGAGGACTTTGAGCCGTGTCCAAGGCTTCCTCAACGAAGACTTAAGTAACCCTCTCAAAATAAGTTTGTTTTTACATGCCTGTAAAACTCTTGAGCTAAAAGTATGACAAATGGAGCATGTCTCTTGTAAATGGATCAACCCTAAACAATAAACACGCTCAGTATGTCCATCGGTGATGGACATTTTTTGAGAGCAATTAGGACATTTCTTGAAACCAGATGGTTTCACCTCTTTTTGTTTTGCCATCATGCAATTTAGTAACACACTCACAAGCACTGAAAGATTCCCTCAAACTTAAAACAGAATTCAAAGCAAAAGGCTTTTTAATTTAAACAAGTCTTAAAGATAGAAAGAAAGAACACGTTCAGAACGATTGAATAATAATAATTCTCGGTAATGATAAAACTAGCTACCAGCAATCAGTTTTAAATAGAGTAAAGAACAATTTTTCTGACTTAACCTTTATGTCTAACAACACTGCAAACAGGAATTTAGGGGATAGAGATTATAAGGCCTAAATACCATAGCCCTCAAGAACCACACATATAGAGAACTACTAAACTTTAAATTTAGTCTATACAGATTATTTAACCAAACAACTTCCTTATTTTTGGAATATAACTATTTGTAACAAACAAAAAACTAGTCGAGAATATCGACTCAGTTATAAAGATAAAGCCTAAATACAACAGCCTGAAGCAACACACACCGCACACTAACTAATTAAGTAATCTAATCTAATACACTAATGTAATATACTACTCTAAGAATTATCAAAAAACACTATATTAAAGAAGGAATAAGAAAGAAATTTAGCCAATACAGCTAACTAGTAAAGTTATCAAGAAGAAAAAACAAGTTTCTACTCAGCGAGAGCTAGCTCATAGATCCGATCTGTTTCAGTGGGAAGCAAGATCTGAGGAAGGCACTGCAGCATCATGGGATAGGGATGGAGCCACAAGCTAGTTTGAGATCTCGAGCTTTAGTAAGTGGCCTAATTGGAACCGAGGATTGGTTCTGAACCCATCAGTATAGAATGAAGACAAGATATGACAACTTCACATCAAGAGTTAGCAACACCATTGGGGACTCTTTTCAAACACAGCCTAATCACCAGTTTTATCCCTGCTGAATGGAAAACATCTACTGTCATCCCCTTGCACAAGGGGGGTGCATTTACTGATCATGGGAACTATAGACCCATTAGCCTAACCAGCCTTATCTGCAAGGCTATGAAGAGCATCATCACAGACCTTATCAACAAGAATATAGGAGACCTTCAAACACTTGATCCGACCCAGTTTGGTTTTGTTAATGGGAGATCTTGCCTGTTGAACCTGGTGGACTTCTTTGAGACTGTCATCAAAACCCTGGATGAAGGTAAATTTGTGCATATGGCCTACCCAGACTTGGACAAGGCTTTTGACACAATCCCCCACTCAGGCATCATTGAAAAACTCACCCAGCTGGAGGGTCAACTGATATACTGTCAGGTGAGTTGCAAACTGCCTCAATGACAGAACACATGCAGTCAAAATAGGGGACTCCACCTCCACCAGCAGACCCATTACTAGTGGTGTTCCACAGGGATCAGTGCTGGGACCCCTATTATTTGGAATCTACTTCTCAGAAGTACAGGCAAAAACAAAAGGTCTGTGGCTGGCAAAGTTCACTGATGACTGCAAACTGGGAGCAGTCATTGAGTCGATATGTAAAAACAATACACTGTAGTGTACTCTGTTCAGTCAGAACAAATCAAAGGCAAAAGAAATGCAGAAATGCAGAAACACTCCAAATATTTAATAAAAAAACACGTAAACAAGCAAAGCGTTTGGGTTATCCCCTTCCTTAGTGCTTTGAGTCCCCAAATGATGTCAACATTCACAAACCAATGACTGGTGCCAAAGTCATGGTTTTAAACTCAATGCAAAGAAATACATTATTGTCCCCTTTGGCACAGATGTTGTCCGTGCAGATTACAATATTAATAACAACACCTTAAGATCTAAATCAGTGGTGAGAGATTTGGGCATGCAGGTTAATAGCAACCTTACTTTTGATCACCATGTCTCCATGGTGGTAAGGAAGGTGTTCTATGTTGCTCATCTCATAAGCAAGGGTTATAATCTCCCCTGTACTCTTCCCTCACTGGACCAATAATAGAGTGCAATGCTCCCTTTGTATTTACCTAAACAGGCACCTGCAGCAACTGGAGAGACCTCAAAGGTTCCTCAAAAAGAAAATTCAGGGTCTTCAGCAGAGGTCTTACATGGACAGACTAAAATAACTGTCACTATACTCTGTATCGTATAGACTACTCAGAGGTGACCTGTGCCTTGCATAAAGAGCAACCTCTGACCCTGCTTTAATAGAAATGCTGCACATTCGTAAGTCAAATGGTACACAATTCACTCACTTTAGGGACCTTAACCTAGCATGTGACATCAACAGGACTTGCTGGAGATACAGATTTGTCTCCCAGAGTTTACCTGTCCTCTGGAATACATTTCCAATAAAGGTTAAACAGAGCCCCTTGTTAACCATTTTTAAGCATAAGAGGTTTCACCTGTGTCCCTCTTAAATAGGGGCAGTCAGTGCTGATTTAGATCTGCTTATAACATAGACCATATCTCTAGACCCTTAACGAAACAAGGGTTGAACTTGGTTATTCTTGTAAGGGTCCTAGGGCCATTAGCCTAGTAACCTCTTATGAACCTATAAATCATTTGACATAAGAGGAGTACTATATTGGACTTAAATGTGCAATTATAATGATAATGCTAACACCTCAAAGAGTTTAATGACCATTGAGTAAGTAATAATATGGTTATTACTTTAGTTAATAATGGTTAAGGTCTTCACCTCCCATGCACAAGTACAAATTTTGATCCTGACCTCTGGCCAATGCCTGTTTGCAGTTTGCAGTTTCTCCCTGTGTCTCTTTGGGGTTCCTCCCACCACCAAAAAACAAGTTGAGTGATTCCATCGCAAACTCACCAATGAATTGAACTGTGGGAAGCAGCATAGAATCTACATGGTGCCCTATAGGGGAAAGAGTTGTACAGACCAACTGCTTTGGGCATCTACTGTGGTGCATAGTATCCTCAAGTTAAAAGAACACAGATCATAGACTGCATGTCATGGCTGGGCTAGCCACTTGTCAGTGTAAAATATGGCTCAAGATGATTTGATCACGTTGGCTAATGTCGCCAAAATGGGCATAAGTAGTTAATACTGATAAGTGGATTGAGGACCCAGCCAACTCCAACCTACGCCAGGGACCCATGCTAATGGTGGGAGGGGTGTATGTGCCCCTATTGGCCATTGTGTGCCTGCCATAAAGCCCAGCAGCCCTGCGTCAATAAGCTACTGGCTGGTCTGTGTCTAGCTGCACAGCCTAGGTTATCGAGGATAGATCTGTTGAGAGAAAGCTGGACATAAAACCAATCAACCTGCCAAACATGAACTGAGAATTGCTACACTTAATGTAGGTTCACTGAGAGGACACAGCTTGGAAGTGGATGACATGATGATATAGAGGAGGCTGGCTATCCCATGTCTCCAAGAGAAAAGATGGAAGAGCAGTGCAGCAAAGGCACTAGGCTTGGGATCCAGAGTCTACTGCAAAGGAGGAGGACAGACTAGAAATAGTGTGGGAATTGTGGTGAAAGAAAGGCTTCAGAAGGTAGTGAGGTATATCATCTGATTAGTGACAGACTCATGGCAATCAGACTCCAGTGTAATGATAAGGCAGTATTCATAATCTCAGCCTATGCCCCACAGCAGGGTTGTGATAGTGAAGAAAACACTGCATTCAGATGGGCCTATGTTTAGCGATCGAATGGAATGTTCATTGAATGTCCATTGATTGTACATAGACCAGCGAAAGTTCCTTCCCTCGAAAGGCCAACTGGTCGTAAATAATTTCACAAACGATCATAATTGGCCAACATGAACGGAGTGAAGCTAGTACCTACTACTGGTAACATAGGGATAAGGACACCTGCCCTTTCCCCACTGTAGTGCAATCGATGACCATTCTGTTCAATTGCTAAACATAGACCCCATTCAGACAGCAGCTGCAGGACAACATGAACTGGTGTTGATAATGGGTGACTTGAATGCATATTTCTGGACAGACAGAACTGGATATGAGGACTGCCTGGGTCCATATGGGTGGGGCAACAGGAATAAAGAAGAGAGGCCATTCTAGACTTCTGTCTGGCAAATGACTTGATAGTAGACAACACATAGTTCAGAAAGAGAGACAGTCACAAGATAACATGTAACTCAGATAGACTTCCTCCTAGTGATGAAAGGGCACTGGGTTAGAATCAATGATTGCAAAGTCATCCCCAGTGAAACAGTCGGCCCACAGCATAAACCATTGGCTGCCACAATCAGTTGCAAGCAGTGGTCACAGAATAAGACCTGGAAGTTGACTAGAGAGAAAGTACAATTCAATGAATTGCTCAGGGCTGTAGCATCCCAAGAAGAGGAAAAAATAGATGGAGTTGAAGAAAAATGGCAGTGTCTCAAAACAGCATGTATGAGAACTACAGAACAGATATGTGGCGGGGCCAGGTACAGAAATAAGGTACATAATGAAAGCTAGTGGTGGAATGCATAAATCCAGGAATTCATCAAAAGAAAGGATTACAGGAAAACGTGGGAGATAGAAAAGACCAACAAGACTAAGACAGAATACTGGTTGGCTAACAAAGAAGCTAAGAAAGGAGTTGCAATAGAAAGAACAGGGCATTGGAGGCACTCTACTAGCTTCTGGAAAGTGACTTAGTAGGTAGCACAACAAAATTATGTCAGATTGTAAGGCAATGAGAGAAAGAAAATGAAGATGGTCAGTCACCCTTCATAAAGGATGCCAGCAACAACCTGCTCACCAGTCCACAAGGTATCAAAGGCAGATTAAAGAAGCATTTCCAGCAGCTTCTGAATGAAGAAAGCCCCACAGAAGCTGTACAGCCTATGATGAGAGAAGAAGAGGAGCCCACCTTAGAAGATGTAAGAACAGCACTAAGGATGATGAAATCAGGGAAAGCAGTAGCCTCAAATGAGGTCACAGCAGATATGATAAAGATGCTGGGTGAGATAGGGGAGAAATGGCTCCTGAGGGTACTCAGAGCAGTGTGGAGAGAAAGGCATATCTCAGATGACTGGAGAATAAGCATACTTATGCCAGTGTACAAGAACAGAGGGGACATCTACAACTGTGGGCAGTACAAAGGAATCAAACTCCGGTCACATTGCATGAAAGATCTGGAGAGGGAGATTGATAAACAGATACTCACAGCAGTAAAATGTAAGATGGGAGATGAGCAGTTCAGATTCAGATGAGGATGCAGCACAACTGACCTGATGTTTGCAGTGAGATCGATAGTTGAGAAGAAGTTAGAGAAAAGAGTCCAACCGGGCATTCCCAGACTTGGAGAAGGCATATGACAAAGTCCTAAGAAAGCTGATTTGGGTAGTACTGTGGTGGTTCAAAGTCCAAGAAACAGTGGTATTATTAGTGCAGGCTAAGTATAAGGACCTGATGACACAAGTATGAATAGCGTTCAGTCTCACAGAGGGGTTCCCAGTAGGAGTGGGTGTTCATACTGGTGATGGACTACATTAGCAAACAGGTCGTAGGGGACAGATCAACAAAGTTGGGGTATGCAGATGATGTGGCATTACAGGCAGACTCTGAGCAAGAATTTGAGCAAAGGCTATGGAAATGGAATGCAAACCTGAAGACACATGGGATGAAAATAAACACATATAAGACAGTGGTAATGGCAGCAAATTGGGGAAATCAGAAGAAGCTCAGCATTGAGATAGAAGGAAAGACAGTGGAACAGGTTAATACCTTCAAATATCTGGGAGGCGTGGTTGAGAAGAAGGGAAGTCTAAATGAAGAGATCAAGGCTAGAATCAGAGGGGCTGCTGCCAACTGGCATAGGGTCTCAGGTGTAGTCTATGACAGAAGAATGCCAAAGAAGCTGAAAAGGTAAGATGTACAAGACAGTGGTGCGACCAGTACTACTGTATGGTACAGAAACCTGGGCAGTAAAGGCAGAGCAAATGAGGAAGCTAACGGTGATGGAAATGAAGTGCCTGAGAAGGGTGGTAGGATGCACACTGTGGGGCATACGAAGAAATGAGGACATAAGAGCAGAAGCCAAAGTAACTTCAATTGCAGAAAAGATCAATGAGAACAGATTACAATGGTTTGGACACATGTGCAGAAAAGCAGAAGCCAATCTGGTGAAGAAGATTTGGGACAGACAAGAAGAAGGTAAGAAAAAATGAGGAAGTCCAGCAAAGAGGTGGTTGGATTGTGTGAGAGAAGATCTGTGACAGTCAGGCATAAGTGTTGAAGAAGACTAGAGTGTTGCATTGAATAAAGAGAGATGGCAACAGTTAACACAATACCCTGACTCCATGTAGAAAATAGGAAGAAGCAGGATGATGATGATTCTAATGTGGTGTCGTTTTCAGAAAATGAAATGTGATTATTATAACTATATTATGATGTGGGCGCCCAGATCTAATCAACAGTTTAGATTTTATGCAGAACCAGAGAATGGGTCATTCATATTTTATTTACTGTGGAGGAAACTGAATACAAGGGCAATATCTATGTGACCAAACTAGTTACTCTGTGGGTGAAAATATGAATTATTAACAGCCCTAATCAATCCTGCCATGGTATACTGATACTGTATAATATGTATTTTTCTTAAATGAATATCTTTTCTTTTTTAAATCATGCCATTGTACGAAGCAAACTATTCCTCTACATTTTCTCTGCTTCTAAACTAAAGTAACTCACCAGTGAAGACTTCTGTAAATACTGCACGTGTGTGCTCATAAACATGATGATACATAGTACATTATGGAAATATAGGTCTGTCCCACAGGAGGTGAAACAATACAGTACAAGGGAATAACCCATATTTAAGCATGCAAAGCCAACATATTTTGTATTTAAATAAAAAATAAAGACAGTGATACTTAGTATTTAGTATGCATACATACATGATGCTGTAGAGAAAAATTGGATGAATAATAATATTAATAATAGTCATAACAACTATATGCAACATCACTAGAAGGTAAAAATATGACAGCTGTAAATTTCAAGTTTTCAATAGCTGCAGCAATGTCTGTTTCAGTGCAGCTAGATAACTCACTGATGTAGGATACCAGGTTTTCCTCTCAAATGGCATGTGTACACTTCAGTGGGAGGTAAACGTCTCCCACAGTGCAGCATTAAGTAGTATGTCAAACCTAGTATGTTCATTTTATTTTTACCTTAGGACTCAACTCAAGTAAGTTAGGATAGAAGATATGTAGTATACATATGCAGAATATATGTTTGTAGACACACCCAGCCTGTATATACCTATCTGATTCTGTTAACAAAAGTTAACTAGAGTGTGTCTAATTCACAGAATGTTAATCACAATACGGCAAACCTTGTAAACAAGCTTAATGTTGTTATGCAGACGGTGGGGGGGGGGGGCGCATCTCGCCTCCTCACACCTTCAGTCGCTGAATTGAGGTTTACTGGACTGTGACCAGGATCCCTTGAGTTGACCATAATCCATTTGGTGAATAACACTGCACCTCTCCCTGTCTGTATAATCTGAGCAGCTGTAAGCAGCATGAAGCATGTCTCACAACTGACATGCCCATAGTTACTTGGATGCTCTGCTGGTTTGGTGTGGACACAACAGGTTTAACTACAAGAAATAATTGGCAAATATCATAAAGATGGGTATGTCTAGTGAAAATAAGCTCTAAATAGCTGTTGTATTGCGTGGGTTGAAAGCATGCCCACAAGCCCATGTCAATTACCAAACAAAGTGCTTAATAAAAAGGAAACTTTTTCTTTCCAGCAGCCATTTTGTTTGTTTGATTGGCAGTTGATTTTTACGTACCGGCTTGCCAGGCCTGATGCACAACCTTCAACGAAGGTATGCCCATTCACGCATTTTTCCACGCAGAAGACGCTCTAGCTGAGAATCGAACCGCACAGCGTCTTACTGTGAGGTGACAACGCTACCGCAGCACTACCACCGCGGGTTCTTTCCAGCAGCCATACGAGATAGAATTATAAACAGTGACATTCATATAACTAGCACAATACATTATTCTGTTAGTATCATAACATAAGGTATAAAAAATAAAGCTTAACACCATTTCTTTAAAACTGCATGCCCCAGCCCAACATATGAAAAGAAATGAAAGTAGAAAAATTAATTTCAAATGTTAGCAGATTCCATTGTTATACAAGGCATATTTGTCATTCTTTTCTAAAATGTACATTTAATTTGCTGGTCTTCACATTCCAAAGATTTACAGATAGTATCAAAAGAAACTTGCATTTACGCAACCCAGCATTCATAAGTCAAAATGTTAATTCATTCACATAACACGCATGAACAGTTTAAATATGAAACTGGGTTTTGCTGCATTCTTTCAAATGTGTTTGTTATATTTGGAAAGTGTAGCAGTAAAGCAGCTGTGTTTGTGTAACAATGGTGTTGTTGTTTCACCTTAACAATTATCTAATAGCCAGAACTTGCTAAAAAACTCATATGACCCATTCTAAACAGAACTTGCTAACAAACTCACATGACCCATTTTAAACAGTATATTCTCAGAAAGAAGAAAAATAGACAGTTTTACCATCTTTGGCTGTGAAAAGTCCAAAGGCAGACTGATGAACTAATCCCCGACTATTAAAATCATCATTAGCATACCTACACTATTTGTGCAAAAAAGCCTGGTGGCTTACCTACATTAAGCTTCGCAAAGAGCGAGAACGCATCAACCAACATAATTATTCCCCAACATTGTACTCCAGTGAGTCAGTCTCTTCATTATTGTCTTTTCAGTAGCTTAATCTTTTGTGCGATAGGTCTGGCGTCTATTAGATTGGTGTTAATGTGTGCCTTTCAATAATGGACAATGTTCAACTTCCACAGGGAGATGTTAATGTTATTATGCCCACTTACTTCTATAACTGCCATTTTTTTATCTGATAAGTTTCATTTTTTTAATAAGACAAATGAAAGAAAAAATAAATTCAACAAAGCATTATATTTTTTTCCAGTTATGTATTTACGTACACACACACACATAATGGTAACTTCCATTCTGAACAGATATGAGTGTTTGCAAGCCATGTTCTTGGACTGTATACATTTCAGTTTGTATGTATGAGAATTTTATTAAGAAGCAGTATATGTCAACACATAGAGACAGTATGACAATAAAATTGTCAAACAGTTTAATGTACACTCAGTGCATTTATTAATCAGAAGTAGACAGGTGAGTTTGAGGTACAATGAGAAGTATTGGCTTCTCTATTTGAATGAAGGCAAGAATACAACTTCATGACTTCTTTTTGGTAAAATGACAAAATAACTTAGAGCAATATAAATGTACTCATCTGCTGTAGTGAAGGCACTAGAACTGAGGTGATGTGATGCATTTTATTGGTCCAACATGGGGTTTACAGTAGTTGCTTAAGCTATTTGACAAATGCAAGCGTAACTAAGAGTAACTAACTCATGTTGAAGGAGACATGTAATCGGAAAACATGAGTAAGTGTATTGCAAAGTCTATGTTGTTCCAATTAAAAATTATTAAAATACCTCTGCGTTCCAGTGTTTTTTGCCAGTGAACAAGTACAGCATTTTTTCTTTCTTTGTTATAATGACTGTTGTTAAAACTACTAAGGCAGTAATGTTCTGACAACATACTTCCTTTCCAGTAAATATGATGCCTTGACTGACATTTTTAATATTATTTGTATTACAATACTGATGCGATTTGTGACTAACCTACTAGCTGACAAGTTTTAAATGGATGAGCACTCAAGTCATAAATTTAAACTCGGCAATTCTGCACCGTCTCATTGCTGAGCTTCACATAAAAAGCACCGCAGACAATAGTTTTATTTATACACCTGCAATGATACTGTTATATATGGCCTTTTCTCTTTTCCACCATCACTGTGCAATTGTGCTGTTGGTATATATAAGTTCCAAATTTGTACGGGTGTGCCATCCACATGGGGGTGCAAGACTGACTCGCACCTTGTAAATAACTATTTTTGGTAAGTTTCATTGAGTGGAAATTTTGACTGGTTGCTTTTATCCATTTGAACTCTTCGCTGAGTTGTAACTTGACGACATATACAGGAACTTTATTTGTAAAATGTTATCTACTGGAGTAGCTTCTATCCTCATATGGCAAATGGTCAAGAAATCTTTCTGGGAATGATACACAAAATGATATTTATCTGCTTTAACTTTAAGATAGCTGCCAATACATGGTCACAGAAAATAGTTCAGTAATAAAACACATTTGAATATGGGTAAGACTGCATTATCTACAATCCAAACATGTTTTTTTTTTTTGCTATTACACAGCACTGCTTTATGTATTCATCTCTCCATTGCTATTGTATTATATCTGAATTATATGCCTGTCTGTTCACATAAACCCTGTACAAGCAAGTTAATAGCTGTATAGAGGCAGCTATACCCACCAGGAAGAAGTACAGAACAAACTCAAAAAACAAGCCACCCTGGTGGAATCAAAAAATTAATTGGGTGTATAACAGGAGGAAGAAAATCATGGCAAAAATTAGGAGGTGCAGCACCCAGCAGGATAAAAACACTCTAATTAAACTAAACAAACAACTCAGAGGGCAAATAAAGTCTAGCAAGGCCAAATTTGAATTAAATTACTTGCCAAAGAACCAAACCGAGTGCTTCCTAAAAACTTTAATATGAAGCTCTTTTCATCTTGCCTTTTAGCAAGACTTCTGCAGATAATAGATATTTTCACTACTATAAATTATATACAAATTAAATTAGTCACATGATCCCAATAAAGCGCACACTTCTTTTCACAACCCTCCCATAACATTCTATCTGGCATTTAACCCCTCAGCTCCCATTATACAAATTTTTTTACTCACTACATACAATGTAAAAAATGATTATAATTTATATATGCATACTTATGCTAGTTTATAACAAACTCCCTTTCACACTTAATATACTTCATAATGAAATTACTTATAAAGTAACACAGTCTAAACTTCATCTATTTAAGCTTCTCAGCTTTGAAATACAGAAAATGGAACACATTTCGTTCAGACCAGGGTAATGACATGCATCAGAACAGAATTGCCACAACAGTTCCAATCTTTCTAACAACAATGTTTCTGGGCCACCCCTTCCATCTGGTATGATGCAATCTATTGCTCGGAATTTGAAATTATGTTGTGGGTATTCTTTAATATGCCTTGCTAAGGCATTCTCCAATTTCAATTTACTAATAGCATATTGATATTCATAGACTCGTTCTCTCAGTCTTGTCTCCATTTTGCCTATATAGAAGGCTGGACAACTTTGGCACAAAGTTGTATACACCACTAGCTTAGATTGGCAGTCTTGTGTTTTGTCTTATAACGTTGCCCCCTGATGGTAAAGTTCTTCTCTATATCTATATATTTACAAAAATTAGACATAAGGCATTTAAACATTCCTGTCCTATGTGTAAGGAGATTCAGTTTCCTCTCCAAGATACTTTTCAGGTTAGGACCTCACTTGAAGGTAATATGAGGGCGCTCTTGTAGTTTATGTCTCACCATGCAGTCATTTTGAACTATATCCCAGATTTAATCAGGCTAGAATAAATTTCTCCGGCATTAATGCTATACATCATGACTAGATTGTGTGTACCATGGAATGACCTTGATGAATTATTCATGGATTCAGTCAAATCACTATTCGGTGGAACTAATATTTCCCTTTATGATAGAATGGGTTGATAGAAACCTGTCATTCTTTTATGTTGTACCTCCCACTTCACTTCTGATACTAAATTCTGGTGATATCCTCTTTTAGCAAACATATCATGCAAATTTTTACATTCATAATCAATGTCAACTTCTAAAGATGTCATGCGTGCTGCTTTTACAAATTGACCCTTGATTACTGACTTTTTCTGGTGAAGTGGGTGACAGCTACTAAAATGTAGTAATGAGTTAGACTAAGTTTCTTTTCTAAAGATCTCAGCTATAAAGCATTCATTAATACTGTCTTTACTCAAATACACATCTAAATAGGCAATCCTGTTGGCATCAAAATTGTAAGTAAACATCAGAAACTGAGTAGTAGAGTTAAAGTAAGCCACTAACTCTTCCGCTATAGATGCATCACCTTTGAATAGAATAAAAATGTTATCCAAAAATCTAGAATAATGACATATTTTTTTCTCTTATTCCAGTTATTTTAAAAACATATTCCTGCTCCAAATAAGCCATAACTAAATTGGCAAAGCTGGCCCCACAAGGGGAGCCCATAGCTACGCCAATTTTTTTGCAGGAAATATCTGTTGTTAAAGGTGATGTAGTTATTGGACAAAATTAGGTCCAATAACTCTTCTACAAGATTTACCTCAGTTCTTGGAGCCCCTCTATTCCATAGTAAACAACTTACCCACTCAATCCCCTCTAGATGAGGGATAGATGAGTACAAATCTTTGACGTCTACTGTCATAAAATTAAGGTCATTCTCATATGTCAAGTTGTTAATAACCTCCGGAAAGGACCACGAGTCTTTACAAATATGGTTTTCCATCATTACATACTTTTTTAAAATTTGGTCAACAACTTTAGCACAAGCATATGTAATGGTGTTCCTTGCATCAACAAGTGGCCTCATCAGTGGATCAAAAAGACATTTATGTATTTAAGGTTGGCCAAACAAAATGGGAATATTTGGGGCAGGCATGGTTAAAAAAATTAAATAACTCTATATCAATTTTTGCTTCGATAAATAAATCATTAAGCAATATTTTAATTCTAGAATACGCTATGTTCAGTTCATTTCTTGATACTTCCACATAAGTATTACTATCTAAGATCACATTCATTCTTCTGATATAGTCCACAGTATTCAAAATCACAAGGCCTCCCCCTTTATCAGGTTACATGATTCTCACATTTGCTTGTTTTAGGAAGTCAAGCGCTTGCCTTTTACTATTAGTTATGTTAGAGCTAAATCCATTATTCTTTTTTGTAAATGACAGGCAATTTCATATATCTAACTCACAAACTTGTTCAAATAATAATAGTGTTGGATGTAATAGAGGATAATATGTGCTAGTAACTCTAAAAGTATGCATAGGAAGTTCGTTTTGTCCCAACAGCACTTGTAAATTTAACTTCCTTACAAACAACTTTACATCCAACAAAGTATTGGCTAAATCTGCTCTATATACAGGCACACATGTTTGTTCCTTTGCCAGTAAATCAACAAGTTCAATACTAATATCTAATTCAGAAAAATTATAGGATTTAAAGTCATTTGTTAAACTCAAAATTATTTTACAGTCACTATTTGCAGAATGGTTGACAGCTTTTACCTGCCCTTCCTGTTCTTTTTCAGTCCCTGGTTGCTCCTCTGATATTTTGTCTTCTGAGAATTGTGATTGAAGGACCTACTTTGAAAATGTTCTACCCTCCCTGGGCCCACTTGTTCTGTATAGTCCATTTCCCTGTCTCTATTAGACGCCAGCAGTTTGCTTTTCTGTATTTGTTGGGAACCATTCTCCTCCATGTTGTCTGCACTCTGAGGAGGTGGGTCTTGGGTGCTGATTTCATGTGGGCTATCCTCCCATCTGTCCTGTCTAATCACACTAGACGTTTGAGATCCAGGAGGTTTCGGATAGGCAGCACTTGCAGCATAAGCTAAACAATCTCTTTTTAGCTTTTTTAGTTTAGTTTCTTTAAGTTTACTGATATAGGAGTCTATACTTGTAAACAGTCTATTATAATCAAAACAATAGCACTGGAAATCATTCTCCATAATAATAGAACTAGCCAAAGCACTAGCTTCACGTATAATATTGTCTACTTGAAGCTGATAGTTCGTACACATCACTTCTAATAACTCCAAGCCTTGTTTATTAAATAAAGCAGTTAGTTCTTTATGGAAAGCTGAGCCTTCCACCAAACATGACCTATCATGGCCTCTGGGATTACTATTTAACTGTAGCCTCCAAATAGGCTTCATGCCTCATGAATGAAGAAAGGCAACAGTCATCCCTCTGCGCAAAGGTGGGCCATCTACAGACCCTGGAAACTACAGACCCATAAGTCTCACTAGTCTTATATGTAAAGCCATGGAAAGAATTATCATGGAGATGATCAATAGAGATATAGTAAACCTCCAGACACTGCACCCAACCCAGTTTGGTTTCGTAAAGGACAGATCATGCCTACTCAACCTGGTGGACTTCTTTGAGAAGGTCACCAAAGCAATGGATGAGGGCAAAATTGTTCACACTGCCTACCTTGACCTGGCCAAGGCATTTGACACAATACCTCACTTGGGCATTTTTGACAAACTCAAGAAGTTAGGTACAAACCTGTATGTCACCCGGTGGATAGTCAACTGGCTCACAGACAGGACTCAGGAAGTTAGAATTGGGGAGTCCACCACTGCAAAGAGGTCGCCACAAATGGAGTCCCTCAGGGATTAGTCCTCTGACCGCTCCTTTTTGGCATTTACATCTCAGTGGTCTCTGGCTGACTAAATTTGCAGATGATTGCAAATTAGGAGCTGTAATTGAGTCTCACACTGACACAAATTTTCTCCAGGAGGGGCTGACACAGACAAACAACTGATGTCAGAGTCAAAGACTAAAACTAAATGCCAAGAAATGCATAATAGTTTCCCTTTGGGAAGTCATCCATCCCTGATAACTATCATATTGACAACACACCCCTTAGAGTTGACCCAGTAGTTAGGGACTTAAGGACACATAGATAGTAATCTAGCCTTTGATCATCACGTGTCTACAGTGGTGAGGAAATAATTCTATGTTGTGGAACTTATAAACAAAGGTATGGTATCTAAGACCAAGAAAGTCATTGTTCCACTGTATTCAGCATTCATCAGTCCTATCATTGAGTACAATGCCCCCTTTGGTATGTACCTATCCAGGCATATCCAACAACCAAAATGTCCACAGAGGTTACTCACTAAAATACAGAGCATAAGTAATGTGTCCTGTGGAGATCATCTCAAGGTCCTATCCCTGTAGTCTGTCTCCTACAGGCTTTTGAGGGGAGATCTATGCCTGACATACGGGGCATTGTCAGACCCCACTCTGATAGACCTCCTGCATATCCACAAAAAAACAGTAGCAGAATTATCCATTCTAAAGACTTAAACCTTGCCTGTGATATAAATATGACCTGCTGGAGAGATATGTATATATCACAGAGACTACACCTTCTATGGAACAGGCTCACCATCCATGTGAAGCAGAATTCCTCCTTAATCCAATTCAAGTGCAACATGGACAATTGAATGGGAAACCAGAAATTCATCCCTGGTTTGGCACCTATGTCTCTGATGCAAACAGGTAACCTGTAAATGGTGCATCTCCCAGGCCCATGCTTACACTTATCAAGGGTATCACAACTTGTCAAAGATTTGGGATGCATGGCTAGGCTTAAAAAATCCCTTGTGGTCATTAGCTTAGTAAACACCTATGAACCTATGAGTAGCCCTATGAATATCCATTTCTATCTACAGAGTTTAGGGAACAGAATCAGAGTGCCAGGCCTTTCTTCCACATCACACAGACAACACACATACCTAAAGGTAATTTTGGAGTCACCAATCTGCAAACCATGTCTTTAGGATGTGAAAGGAATCTGCAGTATAGAGCCATAGCTCTCTATTCTAGTGAGCTGTGACAGTCCCCACTCTGGTGCCCCTCAGTTTTTAAGTTCAAGACCAAAAAATATCTTTCTTACTTGAAACGTATATTAAACTGCTAATACAGTTGAAGCAAGAGGCTTGCTGCATTTTGTACCACATATGAAGTCCCAAAGGTCCTCACCCCTGACCAGTACTGACTGATCAGCATCTTTTCATTATTCCCACAACACCTTGCATCTGAGGCAGCTGCCCCTTCACCCCACCCTAGTTACAGCTCTGCTGGAGTACCCAGAGAAATCTCACATGAACAAAAGGAAGACATGCCGACTTCACACAAAAGACACCCTGCCAAGGACTAAACCAGAGAATCTCTTCCTTTCAGGTGACAATGTTACACCAGTGTGTCATCTTGATTTATGTATTGATTTATTTTATTTATGCCTCTTACGGGTTTATTTCAGTTCTTTCTTTCTTATTTTCTTTTATGTTCTTCCATTAATTGACTTTAACAGTTAGTTTAGTTTTTGTTGTCTTTCGAAGGGGGTACAATTATTTGTCAGCTTGGGAGGCTGTGGTTGACAGACCGTGCTGCTTCGCCAGGGATGATCAGCACCTGTCCCCTTTAGGCTTTCCAGTATTGGCTATAACCTTGTCCACCCCTTTTTAGGTATTACCAACCTGATAAGCCTTCCAACATAAACAAAACCAAACCAGGAATACCTGAAGGTACTGATATTCAGTGCTAGCAGTCTAAATAAAAAACTCCACTCCCTGCAAGCTCTTCTTACCCTGAATATTTTAGATACCTTTGTAGTTATGGAGAAATGGTTTAAAGATGCAGAGAGCACCCTGTGAGTGTAAGACTATAGTGCCAGCCACACATTTAGACCGGCTGCTGTAGAGGAAGGGACAAAAGGTGGACGTATCTCAAAATTCATCAAATACAGTCACACCTCAAGACTGTTCAAGCAGTATGACTTGAGTTTCTCCATGTCTAGCTCACAACAATCAAAGTCATAAACCATATCACTGCAAGCTATGGGTCCCCCTCTATGGTCCTGGATATCCATACCCCATACCTAATGCACAAGAGTCATTGTACATTGAACCCAACATTATATTATTGGGAAACGTTAACTACCCCACTATACACTGGGAAACATACACAACTTCCAATAGGCAGAAAAGATTTCTGGACTTTGTCGACACAAATGTTATGGACTAAGTAGTCCATGCAACCACTAGGGTCACCACCATCCTTGGTGTGATCCAAACAAACATGTAGGAACTTTGTACCCACCCATGTGTAACATCCTCACTTGTCAATTCAGACAATAAAGTTGTCTCCTTTGAAATTTAACTAAAGGATGTGACCTATCTAACTGTCATTTAGGAATTATTCCAAAGCAAACCTCCTACTACTGAGTGACACTCTGGCAAAATGTTAAGCCCCCCCTACCTTCATGGACTCTACTACCTATGTGAAATTGTTCACAGAAACCCTATGCCGTCATGTAAACAACTGCTTTGAGGCAGGTGCACCTACAAATAATAAGCATTGGACTAACTCAAAGAACACATCTTGAAGGTGGAATCCCAATATCAGCAAGTTACATAACAAAAGGAAGAAAACTGTGGCCAAAAGTAGAAAATAGCATGCCCAGCAAGGCAAGAAACCCCTCATAAAACTAAATAAGCAACCCAGGAGTATTGTTAAGTCCATCAAGGCCAGATTTGAGGTAAAGGTAGCCTCACAGGCAAAGGACAACTATAAGGCCTTCTTCAGCCACATGTGTCGAACTAATCATAAATAAACCATCTAAACAAATTTGGAGGATATAGCAAACCTACTGACTGATAAATTTTGCTCCAGTTTCAACCCACTTTGCCCCTGTTACCTCTCAAGAGATACCTTTGACCATAACTCATCTGGCTATTACTAGTGAACAAATCCTCAATGCGCTCTCTCTAAGTGAAAAAATACTGTATCTATGGGCCCTGTGAGTATCCTGGGAATGCCTCCTGAATAGCAAAAAAAGTGAACTATTGTGACCTACTGTGACCACTATTCATCATGAGCCTCCAAACTGGCTTCGTGTCTAGAGAATGGAGGACTGAAGCACTTACCTCTCTGAACAAGGGCAAGCCATCTACTGACCAATGTAATTACAGACTCATATGTTTGCCTAGTCTGATATGAAAGACCATGTAAAGAATGATCATGGATATTATAAATAAAGTCATAGGAAATCTTCAGACTCTGGCTCCAGCACAGTTTATTTTTTTGTCAAGCGCAGATCATGCCTGCTCAACTTGAAGGACTTTTTCAAGAAAGTTAACAAAACTATAGAAGGCAAAATGGCACACACTGCCTGTCTTAATCTGACCAATGCATTCAGCACCTTCCCCCATTTGGGCATTGTCGACAAATTTGTGAAACTAGGAGTAAACCTCTGTGTCATCTTTTGGATAACCAAATGGCTCATAGATGGGACACAAGAAGTCAAGACAGGGGATTCAACCTCTACAAAAATGACAGTCACCAATGGAGTCCTGGAGCTGCTCCTTTTTGGCATCTACTATTCAGACTTCAAAGCTAATTTTGAAGGCCGCTAACCAAGTTTGCAGATAACTGCAAGCCCTGTGCAATTATAGAATCCACCAAGGACACTAATGTCCTCCAAGAGGGCTTAATGCAAACTAATAACTGGTGGTAGAGCCATGGTCTAAACCTGAATGCTAAAAAAAAAATACATAATAGCATCTTTTGAAAAGTCAGCCACTCATGGGAATTATCACATAGACAATACATTCCTAAGAGTATACCAGCTGGTTAGAGACTAGGTCATTGACCATCGTGTGTCTACTGTCATAAGGAAATCATTCTATATTGCACAGATTATAAGCAAGAGTATACCAACCAGGTCCAAAGATGTCATTATCCCATATTAGACCAATCAGTACAATGCCCCCCTTAATATGTACCTAACCAAGCATAGGCAACAATTGGAACACCAACATAGATTCCTCACAAACAGAATATAAGGTGTAAACCACATGGGACACACAAACAACCTCAAAACCTTATCTTTAGCCTCAATCTCCCACAGACTACTGAGAGGTGATCTATGCCTGGATTACAGGCATCTAAACCAGTACAGATGGACTTGCTGCATATCCACAGGTCTAACAACATTAGAAATACCCAATTAAAGGAGCTAACTTCATTTGCAACATAAATAGAATGTCCTGAAGGAACAAGTATGTCTATCAGAGTCTACGCCCCTACTCTAGAACAGGCCTCCCAGCCATGTAAAGTACACTTTGTCCTTGACCTTATTTAAACACAAACTGGACTAAGCTGGGGAATCAAAAGTTTACTTCTGGGCTGGCATCAATGCCCCTGTTAGAGGCAGCTTATAAATGCTCTGCCAGTTGCCACTTAAACACAGCTAAGTGCCCCTGGGAAATTTATCCTGTCATTTACAAATAAGAAAACATGGATAGACTTAAAAATACCTCCTATGGCCATTAACCTAGCACTCACCAATGAATCTATGAACCTATAAGCAAACTGAATTTTCATTTTGACTCCTTTTATTTAACATATATATTTAATTTGATTTTACTATGTGACTCTTCAAATGTTGGTTGTACTTACATGGTAAGTGTAGAAACTGTTTAATTTATTGCAGTGTTTAGGGTTAGTCTGTTGGAATTTCAAGACTCTGTAATACAAGTGTCAAAATTCCAAAACATGAAGTATGATTCTCCAGATGTAACAGTGTAGTGTGAAACTTGGTGTTACACTTTTAAAGTATTTGTTGCAGGGAGGCAAGAGCCCCTTCACAATCAATGTGCGGGAAGGGCTGCACCTCCCACACCTCTGTTATATATAAAGCTTGAAATTGCTGTACCTTAGAGAAAGGGGAATTCTCTGAGATATAGCAGTTTTGCACTTTGTGACAACTGGGGAGATATGGGCGAAGGCTGCCAGCCTAGTCAAAGAGAATTTGATATATAATTCTATCAACTGTATAAATAAATGTAAAATACAGGCTTGTGTTTTTAAATGTAAGAAAGCACTGTGAAATGTGGAACTGCAAAATATGTGACAACATTGCACTCTACTGGCCCAGTGAAGCATGTTGTATCCTTTCATGTTAGAATTTGGCCCAAGGGCGGCTGGATGAAGATTTCATGCCCATTGTTTTAAGGCTAAAGTTTATGACCAGAATTTAGATGTGGAAGGTGCTTTTATTGCTTTAGTTTCTGTTAGCATATACATGTGAAATGTCTTGTATCGTTGTAAGTTTCTGAGGAGGTGTTAGATTGCTAAATAATGCAGTTTGTGGCCTGAGACCATGTGTTAAGATGATGCAATATGAATACTGGGAAAACCTAAGTGTCATAAAAGATGTAATTTTGAGAGGGCCTTAGAGACATGTTTGTTGGTAATGTTTAAATACTATTTCACACAAGAGACTGGAAGCCTTTTGATCCTGACATCTAACTTATCAGCACTCTGCTTATGCTCACATGTAAGTTTTTAGCACTGTGATATCTTGTAGGAATACTTAAAGCTAGTAAAGATTAATTATGTATTTTTCTTTGAAACCAGACCTGTCCTATTGTATTATTTTAAGTTTCTGTGTGATCTGTGAACTCTTAGATATCTCTGTGGTGTAGTAGTTTTGTCTTGTGTTTTAATTATTTATTATTAAATATTTTTAAAACCTTCTACCTGTGGCTGCTTTGTGTAGCGATGAAGTATGCTTTAGAGTACATTATATATTTATAGAGTTTACTGTCTAAGCCCTTCCAATAAGCCTTAGACTGTATAGTCCCATTACCATTGGATATTAATATTGCACAGTAATAATTGGACACCCTTTTAAGGGCCTTTTAGTAACTGATATTATTAACTGGGTGGTGGCAGTAATTACTACTGTATAGTCTGGTTAAAAGGGCATAGCTGGAGAATCTGTGTCAGCCTTTCTCAGGAGTGTCTGTAAAGTGTATAAATACTTATCTCAAAGTGTGTGTGTGTTGTGTCAGCTACTTGGGCAGGGACACAAAGCACTGGTTGAACAGAGAGGGTACTGGAGGTTCTAGCTTGCCCAGTTAGGCTGAGACCTGGACCCTATAGCTGTGCTAGTGGGGAGTCTTATTGGGGACCTGGTGAGCAAGGGAGCAGCCAGCCCCAGACTGACTGTGATCTCTTTGTGCACTTAAGGGAAATTGTACTTTAATGTGTGTATTAGTTATCCTTTCCTCTTCTAAGAGATGACCTCCCTGGTGTTAGTGGTGAGGATTGAGGCTCCTTGACTGCTGGACCAGGGCACGGTCATCACAAGTGTTTGTCAGTGGTGGGATCTACTTCACATACTAATTGGCTTGTAGTGGTGTGGGTAGAGCGAATTCCTGTAGCTTATGTACAGTGATCTATAAAAGTGTTTTGTACTCTAAAACAGCCACGCAGTGTATACCAAGAGTTCAGATCACAATTGTTTATTTCTTTTGTTAGCTTAGTGTTAGTCAGGGTGAGCAGGCAGCATGTCAGCCGAAGAGTATCGAAAGCTGACAAGGAGCCAGCTGGCGGAGATGTGCCAGGCTAGGGGGCTGGTGCATGGAAACCTGACTAAGGCAGACCTGATTGCAGCCTTGGTTACAGCTGCATCAAAAAACAGCAGCCTGGAAGATAATCAGACTGACAGTGGAGATACAATATTCTCAGAGAATGGACAGCTCAACCTTTCTGCAGTGGACTTAAAAATCCAGCTGGAGCTAAAGAGACTTGAGTTGGAGACCAGGCGTATAGAACTAGAAGCAGCGGAGAGAATGAGGAGCCTTGAAGCTAAAGAACAGGAATGGCAGAGAAAACATGAGAGGGAAATGCTGACTTCACCAGAGTCATGGAGGTAATAGGGAAGGGATTAACCAGACCCCAGAAGCACAAAAGGTCAGTACATTTCTTCCACAGTTTAAAGAGGGGGAAAATTTTGATAGCTTCATTCATATGTTTGAGCGGGTATGTAAACAGTATGAAGTTGACCAAAGGCTCTGGGTACAGTTCCTGACCCCCTGACTCCATGGTAAAGTTGTAACATCTTTAGCAAAAATACATGACACTGACTGTTTTGATTATACTGCTGTAAAAATACATTTGTTAAAATGTTTTAAGCTAACACCTGAAATGTATAGGAAAAAGTTTTGTGAGCATAGATGTAAGACAGATGAAAATGTATGTGAATATGTTGTTGAACTGAACACTTAGTTTCATAGCTGGGTGAGTGGATGTCAGGTCACCACTTTTGAAGAGCTGGCAGACCTTTTGGTAAGGGAACAAGCCCTTAGCACTTTGCCTGAGAACATGAGGATCTGGTTAGCTGATAGACAGTGTGTTACGTCAGAGGAGTTGGGGAAGAAGGGAGACCTATACCTAGCAAGCAGGGCAGCCCTGCACAGGAAAGGGACCCCTAGTACTGCTCATGGGACTAAAGGAACCCATGGTGGGCAGCACAGGCTGCCCCAACAGAATCCGCCAGTAGCAGGGGAAGCCAATATTCCAAGTACACGTCCAGGAGCTAGGGTTAAATGTTTTGAATGCAACCAGTGGGGCCATGTGGCATACAGATGTCCACGGAGGCAAGGTGGGGAACCAAAGGTGAGATAGCCAGTAAGTGGGAAAGACAAAATGCCAACAGTGTGTTGTGTTGAGACAACAGGGGTATGGAACTACCATCCTGAAGATGTCCTGAGAGGGAAGGGTTTGGATGAGGCAGTACTATGTACTTATGCAGTTACACGCAGTGAGGCTAGGAGACAAGCATGGGGGTCTGGTAGCCTGGGAGAGACCCAGACAGACTGCATACTTGCAGCCAGGACTGCTGAGGTGGTTACGTCAGGGAGTGAGCTGCTCTGTAGCAGTGAGACTGAATGTGAGCTACAGCTGCTTGTGGGTACTAATGTTCCCTTGGACAGGGTAACTGCAAAGATAGTGGTGAGTAGTAGTACCCAGGCCGACAGTGAGGGCTGTCAGAGGATGTCAGACTTCCTGTGGAAGGAGAGCTGGGAAGGGTTACAAGGAGAGACTTGAGACAGGCTCAGCTCTCAGACCCTAAATTGCAAGGCCTGACGCAGGTAGCTAGGGAGGCACCTGAGTCTCAAGGGAAGGGGGAATCTGTATACTGGAACAAAGGGTTACTGTACAGAGTGGACCCCTGAGGGAGGGCTAGAAGGTGAGAGAGTACAGCAGTTGGTAGTGCCTAGAGCTTACCATCTGGCGCTTCTAGCCATAGCTCATGATATTCCCTTTGCAGGTCATATGGGCATAGAACGTACAAAGAGGCATATTATGCAAAACTTCTATTGGCCTGGAATTTCTAGAGATGTAACAGGGTACTGCAGGACCTGTGAGCAGTGCCAAAAGGTAGGCAAGGCAGGAGACAAAGTGAGAGCTCCTTTGATGCCTTTGCCTGTGATTGAGGAGCCATTTCAGAGGGTAGCTATCGATATTGTGGGTCCTCTGAGTATCCCAAGTTCCACAGGGAAAAAGTATATCCTAGTGATTGTAGATTATGCTACACGATACCCTAAGGCAGTGGCTTTGTCCTCCATTGAGGCAGAGAAGGTGGCAAATGCTTTGATAGAGATTTTCAGCAGGGTAGGTTTCCCAAAGGAAATACTGTCTGACAGAGGTACCAATTTTATGTCAGACCTGCTGGCTTGTCTGTGGAAGTCCTGTGGGGTGAAGCACATGAAGACCACCCCCTATCATCCCCAGACTAATGGTCTTGTTGAGAGGTTAAACTCTACAATCAAGTCCATGCTATGGGCATTTGCAGATCAGTTTAAGAGGGATTGGGACAAATATTTGCCCCATCTGTTGTTTGCTTACAGAAAGGTTCCCCAGGAATCCACAGGTTTTTCACCCTTTGAGTTGCTGTATGGGCATAGGGTGAGGGGACCTCTAGATTTAATTCTAGATAAGTGGGAAGGTGAGTGTGAGTCTCACAAGGAGTCTGTTGTGGCATATGTCCTGAACCTCAGGACAAGGCTCAGAGAACACAGGGGCCTGGCCCAGGAGAACCTGGCAGAAGCCCAACAACAGAAAAAGGTGTGGTATGACAGGAATGCTTGAGCTAGAGAGTATGCTGTAGGGCAGCAGGTGATGGTTCTCATTCCTGTCAGACACAACAAGTTACAGACAGCTTGGGAGAGACCCTACAAGGTGGTAAGAAAGGTAAGTGAGGTTAACTACATGGTGGAAGTGCTAGGCAGATGACAAGGGCACAAAATGTACCATGTTAACATGATGAAACCTTACCATGATAGGGATGCCCTTGTGCTGAGTATTTGCAGTGGATTGCAGGAGGAGTCTGAGAGAGATCTTTGGAGTGATCTCCTCAGTGAGACTTGGGCTGACACCTCAGTGGAAGGGGTAGCAATGTCCCAGCAGCTATCTCCTACCCAGGTTTGAGAAATCTGAGCAGTGTTGCAGGAATTTGGGGACGTGTTCACTGGGAAACCAGGGCACACACCTGGTGCAGTACCAGGTGGATACAGGACCCTAAAGGCCTATTAGGCAGGCCCCTTATAGGGTGTCTGAGAGAGTCAAACATACTCTGAGAGAGGAGGTACAGGAGATATTGGAACTAGGGGTGATTCAAGAGTCCAACAGTCCCTGGGCCTCACCAGTGGTGTTGGTGTCAAAGATTGATGGCAGCAACATGTTCTATGTGGATTACAGGAAATTAAATATTCGCACAGAGTCGGATGCTTACCCCATGCCTAGGACAGACGAGGCCCTAGAGCAGCTAGGTGTGGCTAAGTATCTTACAACCATTGATCTTACCAAGGGTTACTGGCAGGTGCCCTTGATTCCCAGTGCTAGAGAGATGTCAGCCTTTGTGACTCCTTTTGGCTAGTATGAGTTCACAAAGATGCCCTTTAGGATGAAGAATGCTCCAGCGACTTTCTAGAGGTTGGTAGATCGTATCTTAGCAGGAGCAGGAGGGTTTGCTTTTGATTACATGGATGATATTGCTATCTACAGCCATTCCTGGCAAGAGCACCTTCAGCATGTCAGGGAGGTGCTGGGCAGACCTCAGAGGGCAGGGTTGACCATTAAGCTGAGCAAATGTCAGGTGGGTATGGCAGAGGTCTCCTACCTAGGGCATAGAGTGGGGAGTGGTAAGATAAGGCCAGAACTTGCCAAAGTGGAAGCTATTCAGGCATGGCCTGTGCCTGTTACCAACAAGCAGGTGAGGGCATTCTTAGGGACAGCAGGGTACTACAGAAAGTTTGTTCCCAATTATAGTACCATAGCTGCTCCCCTCACAGACCTGACAAGGAAGAACAGGCCAGATAAGGTAGAGTGGACCCCAGCATGTGAGCAGGCATTTCAGAAGCTTAAGGAAGCTTTGGGAGGACCTTCTGTGTTAGCCAATCCAGACTACAGCAAAGACTTTGTTGTGCAGGTGGATGCTTCAATGGGGTGGGGGCTGTACTTAGCCAGATGTCTTCAGAGGGAGAAGAGTACCCAGTGGTTTATCTCAGTTATAGGCTCCAACCCAGGGAGGAATGCTATGCAGCAGTAGAAAAGGAATGTCTAACCTTAGTGTGGGCACTAGAAAAACTTCAGCCTTATCTGTATGGAAGAAAATTCACTGTGATGGCAGATCACAACCCTCTAACATGGTTAAACAGAGCCAGTCAGAAAAATGTCAAGTTGCTAAGATGGAGTCTGGGGTTGCAAGCATATGATATGTCAGTGCAGCACGGCAGTGGGAGTAGCAATACCAATGCAGATGGGCTCTCAAGACAGGGAATGGGTTGAGGTACATCCAGATAGACCTGACACTCTCAAGAGATGTTTCTCAAGGGGCACTTGAAAAACTTGCTTGAGTTCCTCGGGGAGGAAGAGATGTGATGACTGGGGAGATATGGGCGAAGACTGCCAGCCTAGTCAAAGAGAATTTGATATATAATTCCATCAACTGTATAAATAAATGTAAAATACAGGCTTGTGTTTTTAAATGTAAGAAAACACTGTGAAATGTGGAACTGCAAAATATGTGACAACATTGCACTCTACTGGCCCAGTGAAGCATGTTGTATCCTTTCATGTTAGAATTTGGCCCGAGGGTGGCTGGATGAAGATTTCATGCCCATTGTTTTAAAGCTAAAGTTTATGACCAGAATTTAGATGTGGAAGGTGCTTTTATTGCTTTAGTTTCTGTTAGCATATACATGTGAAATGTCTTGTATTGTTGTAAGTTTCTGAGAAGGAGTTAGATTGCTAAATAATGCAGTTTGTGGCCTGAGAATTCAGACCAGGTGTTAAGATGATGCAATATGAACAGTGGGAAAACCTAAGTGTCAAAAATGATGTAATTTTGAGAGGGCCTTAGAGACATGTTTGTTAGTAATGTTTAAATACTATTTCACACAAGAGACCTGAAGCATTTTGATCTGGACATCTAACTTATCAGCACTCTACTTATGCTCACATGTAAGTTTTTAGCACTGTGATGTCTTGTAGGAATACTTAATTAATTAATTTATTTATTATTATTTATTTTAGTTTGATTACCGGGGAGGCCCACTGGGCTTGGGGGCCCATTTTCAGTGGAGGGCCGGGGAGAAAAGCTCCACAAAAACAACAGTATTTATTACAAAAAAAGAGTTCAGACAAAAAGTACAATAGAATTAACAGGTAGCTACAAATAGTCCACAATACCAATATCAGAAGGCTAACAATAGCATAAGTATTAACAGTTTCAGTTAAATTCAGCAGGAAAAAACAAAAAACATTATGGGATATTGTAAAAGAGAAGAATTTACTGTTTAGTAGCTTAATGCAATTAGTATTTTAGAAGAGGTGAGGGGGAAAGGAGGTCAGCCTAGGGTGGCTTAGTAGCTTCTGCATATAGTGCAAAAAGTATTAGTATCTTATACAGCTAGTATTATTGGAGAGGCTAGAAAAGGTTAGTTAAGTATAGAGATTAGCCAGGAGAGAAGGAGGAGGATAGTTTGAAAGGTGTAAGTTGAAGAGTGCAGTTGCATATTCTATTTAGATAGAGGTGGGAATGAAGTTGGGTTTTGAAGTAGTCTAGGTTTTTGTAGGTTCTTAGAGAGGTGGGTAGAGCATTCCATTTTTCAGCTAGGGTAAATGATAAGAGCAGGTGGCCAGCTGGGTGCTTGGGTTTTTGCACTGTGATCAGGTTTTGGTGAGAAGGTCTAAGGGATCTAAGGGGGGTATAGGGTAGAAGAATATTGGAAAGAGCAGGACAGTTAGTTGGATGGAACACTAATTTATGGGCTGTGATGAGTTGTGGTGAGTAGTAACTAGTAAAGATTAATTATGTATTTTTAGCTAGTAAAGATTAATTATGTATTTTTCTTTGAAACCAGACCTGTCCTATTGTATTATTTTAAGTTTCTGTGTGATCTGTGAACTCTTAGATATCTCTGTGGTGTAGTAGTTTTGTCTTGTGTTTTAATTATTTATTATTAAATATTTTTAAAACCTTCTACCTGTGGCTGCTTTGTGTAGAGATGAAGTATGCTTTAGAGTACATTATATTTATAGAGAGAGAGTTTACTGTCTAAGCCCTTCCAATAAGCCTTAGACTGTAAAGTCACATTACCATTGGATATTAATATTGCACAGTAATAATTGGACACCCTTTTAAGGGCCTTTTAGTAGCTGATATTATTAACTGGGCGGTGGCAGTAATTACTAATGTATGGTCTGGTTAAAGGGGCACAGCTGGAGAATCTGTGTTAGCCTTTCCCAGGAGTGTCTATAAAGTGTATAAATACTTATCTCAAAGTGTGTGTGTGTTGTGTCAGCTACTTGGGTAGGGACACGAAGCACTGGTTGGACAGAGATGGTACTGAAAGTTCTAGCTTGCCCAGTTAGGCTGAGACCTGGACCCTATAGCTGTGCCAGTGGGGAGTCTTATTGGGGACCTGGTGAGCAAGGGAGCGGCCAGCCCCAGACTGACTGTGATCTCTTTGTGCACTTAAGGGAAATTGTACTTTACTGTGTGTATTAGTTATCCTTTCCTCTCCTAGGAGATGACCTCCCTGGTGTTAGTGGTGAGGACTGAAACTCCTTGATTGCTGGTCCAGGGCATGGTTATCACACACTTAATATACATACATATTATCCACAAGTGCACTTAATTTCTCACTGTTTGGAGATTTACAATATTAGGTCTCGAACCTGCAGCAGTAAACCATTTTAGGGTCTGGTTTCTTACTAGCAGCATTAACTATAGAAAAATGTTACTTTATGGCACCCTTACAATTTCTGTTGCATCTCAAATGCACTGTCATATGGTTTAAGTAATATTTTAGACTGGAAAGTATTGTTTAGAAAGTATTCATTTAAATGTACAGAATTTATTCTTCTACCATAATTTAAATGTACAAAAGTTATTCTTCTACTGTGGCCTTAATTTTAATTTAAAAAGACATGCTTTGCTGTTTTAAATAATGACATTGTAAACTGGCATTCCATTTTTTGTTTCTACTGCTGTGGTTGATGTGAATGTCTAGGAATGGATTATAGATGCACTTTTCATGTAAATGCATAACTACGTTTGCATTTTTGAATTTTATTAATTCTATATTTAATTATATTTTATATATATTTGTGTTGTCATGCAAGAATTGTGTATTTTAAATGTAGAGCTATCGAACTGTGACTGTAATGTTATTTTTCATTTGAAGAGGTTGGTGATTCTGTCTTACAAACGTTTTATTTTGGTGGCTAATGGCTTAGTGCTGAGGAAAAATGATGGTGGCTGTACGTTGTATGGTGCATGCCTTCTTTTTTATTTCAAGAAAAATGTAGCCAAGCTAGAGTTTTCACTGTGAGATACATTAAAAGCTCATGTGACAGAGACACATAGAACATGTGCAAACGACCCCTTATAGACATTAAGTGTTTTAACTATATAGCTTCAGAATGTTCATATCTTTTTACTTTTTCAGTTTTGTGGATTCATTCACACCCTCAAACTCAAGCCCTACTAGCTGTAAATATGCATATCTACATCTTCTTATAACCTCATTAACACAGCATAAGTAAATTGCTTGGTTGAACCGTAGAAACACTGAATCTTTAAATCCAGCGATGTCCATAACAATTAAGGTGACTGCAAAATGTCCCAAATAACATCAAAACCAAAAAGGAAAAAAGTCACACAGACAAACCAATTAGTAAAAACAACAAGATAAATCTAGCCAAGCTAGAGTTTTCACTGTGTAATACCTTAAAAAACTCCAGTAATAGAGGCCCATGGGATATATGCAAATGACCCTTAAAGACATCAAGTGTTTCAGCTATATGGCTTCTGAATGCCCATTGACTTTTGCTTTTTCTTATTACATCTTTGTGGATCCAGTCAGGCCATTAAAGCCAAACCCCACTAGCTATGGACATGCATGTTTTGACATTCTTATGATCTCGTCAACAGAACATTAGTGGACTGTTTTGCTATACTTTAGAAACACAATTTTGGTTTTGATGTTAGTTGGGATATTTTGCAGTCACCTTAATAGTTATGGGCATCGCTGGTTTTAAGATCCTGTGTTTATAACAAACCCTTCTTCTCTACCCCTAACATATCTTGCCAAATAGGGCAAGGTTAGTACCCTTTTAGATCTTTCAACTCCACTTCTTAAGCCCAGTAGTTAGCACTGCCAGTGTCTTCCTCATCACCTTTCCATTACTGCCCATATAATTAATTCTACTTCCATTGTCCATCTATTCTCTCAGACATATATTTCATCACATTCCTCCCATCTCAGATCTCTCCTCTTCTAACACTTTGAACAGCACACATCTGTTACAGTTGAAGATACTGATTATCTCTGAAATGATGCCTCCCTGGGTGAGTGAGCTTCACTCCGTTTACTCCTCTATCTTACCCTCCATTTGCTGCCTACCCCATCTATGCCACATTTAAACTCACCAAGCCCTGTCTACAGAGCATACAAACAGAAAAACTTTCAGTTAACTACACTTATTCAGTCAAATTCTATCCATTTCATACCACATCTTTTTCTCTGTAACACAGACTTTCTCACTGTAAAACACTCCTCGTACTGAAGCAACACTATGCCCTACTCCCTCAGCTGCAACAAAACTAATTTCACTTAACACAAACACAAAACTAAAAACATATTTTGAGACTTCCAATATGGCATGGCTGTATTTGTATTGGGGATTTCTGAAATCTGCATGCTTTACTGTATAAACATGGAATTTTTGGCCTAAATCTGGAAAAACCTGAAATAAAAAAGAAGGAGATAATTTGGGCAATGCTTTGTGGACCACCCAGCCACCATGAGTCAAAAAGCAACCCCCCCCAAAACAAAAATAAGTAGGCAGAGACCCCCACTGGGACAACAAACTGTAGTCAAGAAGCAATGGTTGCAATGGTACCTGCAGACGTGGAAGGAGGAGAAGAAGATGCAGAAATTAATGTGGCTGTTATTGCAAAAGATTAATGCAGGACTGAACACTTAAGTCAGAGACATTGATGACCATGTAAAAGAAATAAACAAGCAGTCCATTTATTTATTTATTTGCTTTTGTTTACTGGGAAAGTCTTTCTGGGATCTGTAATGCCCATTTCAGCAGAGGCCAGTGCAGAAAATCTCCAAAACAAAGATAGAAATAAATTTTTGGCAATTCAAAAAGAAAACAGTAAACAAACATTATTTGCAAAGTATTTCAAAGCAAACAGTCAATAAACATTATTTATAAAGCATATCAGATTAAGGAAATACATGTTTTCAGGATATTGTGAGTAAAATCAAAAATACAATATTAATACACTTGTATGGTGTCCATATCAGACAGAGTTAGTGTCAAAGGAAAAAAAACCTCAAAGACCAATACGCGTAAGGTTCAGTTAAGGTACATTTAATAACTTGCTGCAAGGAGACAAAAATATGCAAATACAGGATTTTGCCTAACTACTAACAGGAAGTATGTTATTCTTATACTGTTCTACAAGACATTGCCTTATATGGCTGATGTAATCAAACACAACTTTCAGTATTGTTCTACAGCAGATGTTACTCAGATTTTCTGCTGACATGACTGGATTTATGAAAAACATTTTGAGAAAAACAACCTGGCCTTGGTGGGCCCTAGCCCATTACAAACTTCTATTGTGTAGTTCTAATACATGTGTTACATTTCAAGGTAATTTTCTAACTTAGACACAAGCAAATATTGATTGCAGTTCATATTTTCAAGCAGTCTTTGTTCTGATTATCTATAGCTTCTGCAGCTGTGTGTTTTCTCACAGCACAAGCGGAACTCCTTGTCTAAGTCTCATAACATTAATATTGTTCTATTCATTATTTTCCTGACACAAGCAGAACTTATCTGCTTTCCTGTAAATTTCCAAAGCATAAGCAATAGCTGCACATATTTCATGACAATACAAGGTTAGAAAGCTTCTGCAATTCATACAGATTTTATGCAGTGTGAAATAGAATAAATGCGTTAACCCTTTTCAAGCCTTAAATGCACTAAGCATATTACTAATACATACACTAATACATATTTTTCTGACAGTTAGGATTGCATACTTCACACTGTAGGTATGGTACAGGTGCATAGTTTAATTAGGTGCCAGGTGATATTTTAGGGCAGATCTGAATTGTTGCATGTTATTTAAAATCCTTATGTGGTTTGGATGTTTATTCCATGCTTTGGAGATGCTAACAGAGACTAACAAGCCACTGTAATAATTATTTGATTTATTAACAACAATTAAGTTCTGAGAATCTTAAGATTTTATTTGGAACATGTTATTTGATGTGATTTGACAGAAAGGGTGTTTTCAGTGGATGGTGAAGCGCTTTTTGTGCTGTGAGTAGCTGGGATAAGGTGATATGCTGAAGTTCAAGCCAGTTGAGGGTACTGAGCACTGTAGGAGCAGTTTGGGAGGCTGTAGGTGAATTTGCTAATTTTGTTGTAGGTGCTTTCTAGTTTGTGTTTGGTGGAAGAGTTGAGATTTGTGAATATTGTTGAGGCATATAGGAGGGTAGGAAGGAGAAGGGAGATGACGGCTATTTTACTATTATCACTTATAAGGTGCTTTGCTCTGTAAAGACAGCCTAATTTGTAGTGTGACTTTTGACTGCAGTGTCAATGGGGAGATGCAATTTTAACTGATTATCAATGATAACTCTAAGAAATTTTGCGTTGGTAATGTTTTTAAGTTTTGTGTTGTTAAAGAGTCAATGTTAAGGTCAATGTTGTTTTGATTTATGCTTTTGGAAAAATAGGATTAGTTTGGTTCTGTTGGAGTTTAAGAACAATTGAGATTTATTTAACCAGATTTCTGTCAAGGTGAACACTTCCTGTTTTATGGTTTCTAAGGTGAGAAGATTTGGGGTTGAGCAATCTAAAGTTGAGTCATCAGCATATTGTATTATGGTGACAAGTTTTGATTCCTTGTGAATATCATTAATGAATGTATTGAAAAATATTGGCCCATGTATGGGGCCTTGGGGAACTGTTGTAGTGCCTGGAAAGATCATGGAGTGGGAGTCATTCCATTTTGCAGACTGGGTGTGATTGTTTAGGAAGCCAATAAATCAGATAGTTGAGGGATTCCTATAAAATTTAGTCTTTGGAGGAGTAGTTGATGTGAGACCATGTCAAAGTAGTGGAGACAAAATTAACCAAGTTTTTACTTTGATTAATGGTTTCTAGGAAATGTGGTAGGGCAGTGTCGGTGCCATGGAGGGGTCGAAGGCTATGTTGGGTAGAAAAGTAATTGGTTATCAAGAAGAATGGCTAGGAGTTGCTGATGCATGCATTTTTCAAGTACTTTTGAAGAGGGGAGGGAGGAAAGATTGCTAAAAGGCGATAGTTTGACAGTTCCATGGATGTGCCACCTTTTTTAATGGGAATATGAAGGAAGCTTTACATAGAGCTGAGATGTAGTTTTCTGTAATAGATCTATTAATTATGATAGATATAGCCTAGCAAATGGTGTCAGCAGCTATAATGAGGTATTCTAATGGCAGGGTGTCATAAGCTAGTGTTGTGAGTTTCAGTCTTTAATGTATTTTTGATTGTCTTTGTTTGAATGGTTGTTTCTTGGAACTATGGTTGGGGGGATTAGGTGAAGTGAGTATATGTTATTACTGTTCGAGTTAAATATAGTACTGGGTATGAAGTGTTTGCTGGATTTGTCCACGATGTCCATGCTTGTTTCAGATAGGAAAGGATTTGGATGGGTTTTCTGCTATGTTTTAGGAGATTGTATAAATTTTGCAAAAATCATTTGAGGTTTTTTGTATATGTGGACTGGTTTGTGGAGAAGAAGTTCTTTTTATCATAACAAACATGTGCTTTTGTGAGGTTTCTCAGACACTGATATGTATCTAGGTAGGACTGGGTCCTAGTTTTGGGGAATTCTTTCCAGAATTTGTCTGTCTCTCATGAGTTGTTTAGTTTGACAGGTTAGCCATGGGAGAGAGCTCATTTTCACTCTTTTATGTCTCAGTGAGACTTGTTGGTTTAATATTCTTAAGAAGGAGTTAAGTGAAGACAACTTCATCTAGAGGCAAATATCTGAAGGGTTCCCAGTCAGAATGTTTAAGTGTGCCATTTAATATGGATTTATGAAAATCAGTTAAGCTTCTGTTGATGCAAGTGGGGTGATGACTGCCGAGAGAGTCTGAGAAGGTAATAGCTAGTTTAATTTTCTCAGGGTTGGCTGAGAGTATGCAGTCTATTATAGATGTTTTTTGGATACTTTGTCAAATCAGGTTGGTTGCTGGATCCAGTTGAATGAAATGACAATGGTTAATATAATGGGGAGTAGAGTTAGGTTTGTTAGAGGTCCACTCTATGTTAAGGTCATGGACCAGGCTGGTTTCTTGGTTGAAAGTAGATGATGAAATAGCTAAGTATGTTTTCAGTAGTCTTGGCATTTGTGGGGAATACATAGGCATCTACAAGGATTATGGATCTCTGATTATTCAGGTGGAGTTTGGCTATTAGCATTTCTTAATTGCTGGAATAATTGGAAGGCATATGGATTTGTAAGGTGGCTTGAAAAATGATGGCCATGTACACAGCCCATTTACCTATGCATTGTTTCCTAATGATGGTGTAACAGGGAGGCATGATTTCTTCATCCTTAATTTCAGGTCTTAATTAGGTTTCAGTGATAACTAGGATGTGGGGTTGATGGAATTCAATCAATGTGTGAAGGTTAGATATCTTATTGTAGAGCTGCAGGTGTTGAAATTATATATATATTTGTAGGCTGGAGGAAGAAACGGGTTTATTATGTTTTAGAGGATTGCTGTGGAGGGGAGTATTTTTGCAGGGGGGGTTGTAGGTGTTGGGGTGTATATCTCTGCACTCTATTAATTTATTGGGGTGGCTGGTGGAGTTTTTGAGGTTATGGAGAAGTAGTTTTGGTAATTTTTTGCACTGGAGTGTGGAGTTTTGTATTTGTTGTGGGTTGTGTGTTTTATTTAGCAGGATTTTATCTATGCTGAAGAGGGATGGCCAGGCTAGGGAGTTGTATCTGTGGACAGAGGATAAGTAGTTTTTTGTGGAGGACTTGATTTGAGTGTAGGTATGGCACGATTCATAAGTATTTAATAGGTTCAGGATGACTAGAGTTTCTATTATGGTAAGCAAATGTATATGCATGTTGGGAGGTATGAAATAGTTGTATAGAAGAGTTTAGACAGGAAGTGGGAGGAAAAAAACTACGAAAATATTGGGATGCATCTACTGGGGAGTGGGATTGATAAGAGAAGGATGGGGGTAAAGATTGCCATTTTCTGATTTGCAATAGATTACTTATTTATTAGATTCTAATTGGTTGGTTATATTGGCTGGTATGGATAGTGAAGAGTCAGGTGATATATTTTGGCCAATAAATATAATGATATGGGGGTGGGAGTGAAGCATAGCTAAGCCACTTGTAGAGTGGCTAAACAAGAGTAGGGCTAGTCCCCAGAGACAAGAGACAGGTCCTGTGCTATGGTAATGTACAAAAAAATATCTGTTTATTCAGCAGCATTGTAATCAAAATCTAATTTTAAATATTTTTTTAATCTTTGGGTTGTTTTATCAGATTGGTTACAGGGTTGCTGCTTGCTATGTTGCTGTTATGCTGCATTGCTTCTGCTTAGGGAGGAATAGATTGAAATGCAGTACATGTCTCGATGGTAACCACTAAGAATAGTTGTGGGGGACAGGGCAACCCATCACAAGATACAGTTGAAACAGTCCATTTAATTTATTGTTTAGCAATAAGATAAGACCATTTGGGTGTGGGAAACACTGGCTGTACTGGCTTACCTAACAACAGTTGGACATAAGCCAGTAATTTCTTGCTCTATTAATTTCTGAGAGGTACAATAATCAGGATGGGCAAATCTTGTCTGACACGTATCTAGGAGGGATATTCAGACCACTAGCAATAGTGGAAGATGGCTAGTTCTCCTAATACCAGTTGGACATAAACAAGTATTTTCTTGCTCCATTAAAGTCTTCTCTTGGTTTAAACTTTACCGATAGGTGGGAGGGTCTATGTCAGTTCTTCGAAGCTTAAAATTTTGAACGTTGCATGGTCGAGACCAAACGTTAAGGTGTGTTAACGTCACACTGTTAAGGTGTGTTTTTCTTTTTTTCTTTTTCTTTTTTATTTGATATTCGAGCATCCAAATGTCGAACATTTGGTCTCGACCATGTAACGTTCGACATTTTGGATGTTTGAATATTTAACATAGACCCTAGGTGGGATAATTGGGCGGCCGTTGTGGTGCAGCGGTTAGTGTTGCTGCCTCACCGCAAAAGGCTCTCGGGTTTGATCCTTGGCTGGGCTACCTTCTGTGCAGAGTCTGCATGTCCTCCCTGTGGTCAAATGGGTTCTCTCCAGGTGCTCTGGTTTCCTCCCACATCCCAAAGACATTCTGTAGGTGTATTGGACACTCTTACTTGGCCCTAGGCATGTGTGTGCCTTCTGTGGAAGGTTGGGCTGGCAACTCAACACCATAAAACTCCACTGCCAATCATGAGCAGACAGGTGAACCACTGTGGTGACCCCTAACTGGGAAAAGCCAAAAGAGGAGGAAGAAGAATAAGATGGCTAGTTCTCCTGTGTTGAGCAGCTGTACTCTGGGGGTGTGGGGCTCTAGATGAGCGGTCTATGAGGTAGGATAGTGAGTGATACAGTTTTAAGTTAAAGCATAGGATGTAATGCAAACTTCAATAAATGATAATGAGATACTTAAGGAAAACCTAGCAGCCATTAAAACTCATCTGCAACTTTTAGACACAAATATAGTAGACCATGAAGATAGAGCACAGTGTAAGAGCTTGAAGTTTTCAGGAGTAACTAAAGGTTTAGAGGGAACCAACTGTATTTATTTATGAGAAAAAAAATAGCACAGTGGGCTCAAATAGGTTCTGAAAAAACAGCAGATCAAGAGGGCACACAGGGTGGCATTGCAGCTACAAAAGAAGGGAGTAAGAAGTTTTCAGCTTCACAATTTTCCAGCAAAGGGAAATCGTCTTATCTAGATTATTGAAACCAGGACTCGAACTGATGGTGGGAGATTCTCACACATGTCAATGCGGATTTCTCAGCTGTAACCAGGAAGAAGAGACTAGCTTTTTATCCCATTCAACATTACTGTAATGAAAAAAGTCTAAAATTTAAGATGTTGTTTCCTGCTAATTTAAAGATGTTTTTCCAGAGGCAATGAAGACTTTTGAATGACCAGAACCGGCAAAGCTAGCAGTGAACAAGTGGGTGGCAGGTAGAGAGGTCTCTGCCTACAACAGACAGAATGATACTCCCAGAGATGAACAACAGATGCCCACAGTAAGAAGCTGGGCAGCAGGACTTTACCGCTCTTTTAGAGACATGCAACTCTGAGGAAGAAAGTGGAATTGGTCCAGCAAAACACTATCAGGAGTACCAGACAGGACAATTACTTAAACTGACTGGGGTCTTAAGGTAAGGCAGCATTTAACTACTGTTATGGCTGCCACTGTTTAAAGAGTGGAGTGACGGATGGATTTTAAAGAAACTATGATCAATACAGATACTGTGATCTTGCACCACTAAATAAGAAGGTCTCCATCTGGCAACTTGATTTCAGCAAACAGGTGTAAACTGTTGATACTTGCATTTTTTAATACATACCCTGGGATTCATGAAGCTCGGCGCAAGAACGGTGTTAGGCTTGTGCCGACCGTGTGGCGTAGAGATGGCGCAGTAGCGCCATATGCATATTAATGAAGGCACGCTACCGCCACATCCACGTGCATAGGAAACGTGCGCGAGTGCATGGGGTGTGTCCAAGCACCGCACGGAGGCGTGGACATGTCGGCTGTTTACTTGCAACCTAAAATGCTGAATAGTACAGCCTTCATCTAATAGTAATCACAACTGTCAGTGTCCATGGATACTGAAACGTATGCAAAGCATGCAAGACAGTTTTGCGAACAGAAAAATAAGAAGCAAACACAAATGCACATAGCTGAATATTGAGTCCCTATCCCTCGAACAAAAGACATTTAAAACCCTGTGCCCGTATTCTATTGTAGTGTCAATAGTTATACCAGGTGGAAGTGAAACGCATCGTGTTAGCGCACTGCCAATAGCTAAGTCTAGCCCAATGGTCAGAGGGTTACCACCTGTCCCACATTGTGAGGGACAGTCCCCCTCTGGGCAGTTGTGTCCATACCAAAACCATTATAAATGTAAAATATCCTGCGATCGTAGGACATAATTATGTCCCACATCTTATGTAATAGTTACATACAATAGTTATTTCCGTATGTAAAATACCTACATGTTACAAATAAAAGAATAAGCAAGTATACGAAACAGAAGAAGCAGCTAAACTGCTACAATAATAAGCTTACATTTAGGCATAAAACAAAAGAACGATCTATTGTACTGACCATGGATATGTGTTGCCCTAAAAAACCTGGTGTGTTCTGAATATATCCCATCCTGGCCATACGAAAAGGTGGCAACCCTACCAATGGTCAGAGCATTCACACAATAACTGGCCAGCCTCTTAATCCCCCCTAAAACCAGTAACCTTTGGAGGAAAGGTGGTGAATTACACTGAATGAATAATGACAATAATTAAGAGTAATATACGTCTTTTACTTCAGAAAATAAGTATTAATACATATGCTCTGATTCTGTCAATGTTTCAAGTTAATAATACTAATATGTTAAAAGTGTCCGTGATTGTCCTTGATTTTTCCTTGCCTTGTCCCTGTTACTGTTGAAATTAGTCCCTGAGTGGTTGAGAGGTCCCACATCATATGTTCACCAACCGTCACATTTGTTGCCAGTATTGTTGAATACCTGTAGTGAAGTCATATATCCTAGCTATCAACCATGCGGCATGTACCATGGATGGTGTAGTGGTCGAACCGGTGACTAACGTGTGTCTGTTCCTGGGTCCAAGTAATGCAAGGGCCGCTAATTTTATGTGATGGCCAGAATAATGTCCGTCAGATATAGGGAGGTAAAGGCAGCGGGGATGCGCGGTGGACATTCAACAGTATGGGAAATGTAAATAGGTATGTAGGTGTATATGTATGTGTATGTACAGACAGACATATTATTTATATATATATATATATATATATATATATATATATATATATATATCCAGTGGAACCCCCTCACCCTGTAGTATGTAGTGCCGACATATCAAGCTGGTCAGAGGTGGGCAAACCTCTGCATCTGTAAACACAAGTAGAATAGTATCATTGGGACTAACTCTGTCCACGTGCTAATTCTGACTTTCAAACGGGTACAGGGCTGTTCCGGTCTCCAGTCAGACAAGCCTAAATCCAGATGACCACATGAACACCCTGACAATCAAACACATGTATGTGCCAGGACTATAAGCTTTGGAGTTCTGAATATCCTCGGAGTGAGTAAACATGCAGCATGGGTCCGGAGCAGTAGGGAATAGGGAATGACGCATGTGTAGTACTGTGGTTTTCCCAGCAGGAGAATGGATGCCTGCTGTGTAAGTGAAGTGTTGAGGTGTGTGTTCGAGTAACTATGAACCATGGGTATACATATAAATGAAGCAGAATACCAATAGTGTAGTGGTTAGAGCATCCGCCTAACGTAAAGGCATTCCCAGTTCAAGTTTGACTATAGCACATATCATTTTCCTTGTGGAATGAATGTCGCTGTGCTGTAAAGGCAACATTTAAACATGTAAAGGTGACCGTGTGTTTCACATGGGGTCATTAACCGGATTCCTTCAATCAAAGTGGTACTGTCATAATGAATAAGGCACACGTACAAATAAGCGGCAGTAAACATATGTAACTCACAGTAAGCATAGGCGAATGCACTGGCGCGGGTGTAAGCAGCTCCCAGAATAGGAAATGTATGTTTTTATGTACAGAGGTAATTTATATACACACACACACACACACACACACACACACACACACACACACACACACATATATATATATATATATATATATATATATATATATATACACACACACACACACACACACACACACACACACATATATATGTGTGTGTGTGTGTAGATATATATCCACAGACATGAAATATATATATATATATATATATGAAGAATGAACGCTGTAAGAATAAAGCATACACAAGGGTTGTGAAGGGAATCGAGAGCAACTAAAGTATTATATAGTGCTTGCAGTGTATGTCAGATAAAGCTGCCCAAGAGTGAGCAGAGCACTGCTATTCACATCACAGGTAGGGTTCTACCAGTGGGCATAACATCATTGAACTGCTACATCTACATTACACACAGATGGAATGTAGTCCATGTTGGGACCAAGTAAAAAAACAGATAAAAACTTATTTCCAAAGGCAGGAAAACAGCGTGGTTCAGCTAGCCAGTAGAATTGCGAAATGAATGGCTCTAGTGCACTTCGAAGTAACTCAAGAACAGCAACAGTCATAGTTCCAATAGCAGGTTAAATCCTTTATTTTAACAGACAACAGAACTCTCCAAACAAGCGCTTTTGCCTGGTTGTACCAGGCTTTATCAAGTTGATAGTCAACTTGATAAAGCCTGGTACAACCAGGCGAAAGCGCTTGTTTGGAGAGTTCTGTTGTCTGTTAAAATAAAGGACTTAACCTGCTATTGGAACTATGACTGTTGCTGTTCTTGAGTTACTTCGAAGTGCACTAGAGCCATTCATTTTGCAATTATACTGGCTAGCTGAACCACGCTGTTTTCCTGCCTTTGGAAATACGTTTTTACCATGTTGGGACCACCTACACTTATAAACCGCAAATGGCCGTAATCCATAACACAAGGAAAATGTGCAAATATAAATGGCGGGAGACCCTGTGAATACACGAGGTGGGACAAAATCTGTGTAGGGCCCCAAACGCTCTGGAGAGGGCAATGTGTAAAGGTGTGCCATGGCTGCGATATCAAGTGGATAATGGTTGTTACACATGGAAACTCAATAAGGGTGGGGTGAAGGAACTATGGGTATGCGATTATGGATCCAGGAGTACCAGGGTTGGTTGGGCCAGTTCCAATGGACCACCCCGTGTAGGTCAGCTAGTACGTAATAGGTATATATGCATATGCACATGCAGACAACAATATGTTGAAGTACATTCTCTGTAACACATGCACTCCATTTAGTGACATAAATAATATGAATGTGCACAGACAAACAAAGACAGTAGCTGGAATAATAGGCTGTGCAGACGAGGAACAGGTCAAATGACACTGTATCACATCCCAATTACCATCGGTAATCCGTACATGAACATATTGCAACATCTGTCCGCTGTATAACATGTTAAATACCGATTACAAGATAACCGGAGTGAAGTGTCGGTGTCATAATGACTAAGGCAATAGTATGCTGGTGAAGCATATATAAAACCCAATATGCATGTGTAAGTGTGTATGAGCAGGAAATGTATTGGTCAACGGACACACACACACACACATATATATATATATATATATATATATATATATATATATACACACATATATACACACAAAAAAATATATATATATATATATATATATATATATATATATATATATATATATATATATATATATATATATATATATATATATATATATATATATATATATATATATATATGTTACTGTAGATATACACATGTACATACCTAGGTTACGTTACAGCAGTTACGGGTAACATATGTTCAGACCGGGCATATGTTAGTGGGAGGTCCAATAAACAAACGTCTACCTCCCACACACCCCCAGCTAGGCCGGTGAGACATACAGACACGCAATAAAGGTAAATACACCGCTGCTTTCCAGATCATCAGCAGAAAACTACCAGTGGGAGAGATCTGAAAGGTCTACACTTTAAACATAGATCACAGGGTCCCTTGTGGGACACCAAAAATTTCCCTTTTAGGCAAACCTGTGATGATTGATGCGACCAGGATGTAGCTGTACACGGAACTGTAGGTTGTGCAAGTCTGATAACACATGGGTTGACAAAACGTACATGTGTCTCGACACGGGGAGAGTGGGCAGTGAGTAGGGCTGTGTTCATACCCCAGCTGCGCTCACAGTAAGGGTGAGTGCTGTAGAGGGGTGTCAGGTAGGGGAATCATGAGTATGCAATCATGGGCCTAAGTGTGCAGGTGTTGGTTGGCAGAGATGTATTAGGCCCACCCCGTGGAAGTAATTAATATTCCTATGTGGGTATAGCAGACACCCATACTTCCCAAACCTTAAGAGCACATCTACTGGATAGTCTGTAAAGCACTGGGGGAACACATAGGGACTATATCAGTGAACTGTACCCAATTATCATGGATGTCCATGATTATGGATCAGAATCTAACACAGTCCCAACTAAACCCTTCCAGAACTAGTGATATTAGGTGGACAGGTGGCGGAATACACGTAATGACTAATGACAACATGTATGAGTCATATACAGCATGTACCTCGACAAATGTGTATGAACACATATGCTCTGGGATTGTCAATGTGTCAGGTTAATAGTACCAATCATCTAAATGTGTCCCTGAGGGTGTTATGCAGTGTCCCTGATTCAGTATTCATGCTCCCCCATTCATACGTGAGGTCTGCTAGTGACGGAAAGCACTTATTTTGCCGACTACCTTAGGTAGATGATAGCATAATAGGTTGGAGCTACCACCTGTTCACCTTTGCGAGGGACACTCCCCTTTGGGCAGTTGTGTCCTGCAAAATAAATGTTATTATGGCACATGGCCTGTGATTTAGGGCAAAGAATCCATATATTGTCTGTAGTGGTTGCATAAAACGATTATGTTGTATCTGAAACACCTAGATGTTATAGGAAACAGTATTATCACTATAATGATACAAGAATAACCTTTTATTTAGGTAAACCAGTGAAGTAGTCTATTTTCTACTGGCTGTGGGTATGTGTTGCCCTGCCAAATTTGACATCTCTATATATAGGTCCTATAGGGCTGCCACCTTTCAAAATGGCCAATGTGGGACCTGCTCCGTAGAAATGTCAGGCGTACCAGGTCAGAACACACCTACAGCCGTGCATAGTACAGAACTATACATATTTGCACAAATAATAGCTTAGTCTAGTAGCAGTCTACTTGCTTATGCTACTTCACATAACATATAGAAGTGTCATATATACAATAACTGTTACATGCAACTATTAGAGAAACACAGAATATAATATTGTCCTGTAATCAGGAAATTTGCTATGTCTTGATTATTTTCGCATGACACATCCGCCTACTGTTCCATGCAAAGTGGGACAGGTGTCAAAGTAATTGGTTTAATTTGAATTAATTGAATGATGGCTTGAGTGATTAACTTGGGGGCTTGGTTTTAAGCTTTTATATAAAAGGTTCAATGTTTTATTGTAAGTTTGTCTGAAGAAGTGCAAGCATTTATTGCATGAAAGCGCTAAACAAACTGAGTAAAAGGATTTTTCCACAACCTCGACTGGCGTGATTTGTAACCTCCGTTTTTTCTTTTTATACGTTTATTAGTTTTTTGCTTTTTGGTTTCATACCCGATACTGTAGTCATGTAGTCCAGTGTAATAGGCATCACAAGGGATCGTGCCCACCCAGTGTGAGTGACACATGTAAGCGCCAATGTAGGTGCATGTACAAGTGAGAGAGCGAGCAGGTGTAAGCATGTTTGGTTACCAGTATGCGAGTATTGCACTGGTAAAGAAAGTGGAGGCTAACCAAGTGTAAGAAGCAGTAACCAGAGGTCAGCAGTGCTTAACACCGCGCGAACTCAAGCACAACCGCTCCCAACTGCTTCAATGTGCCTTACTCCCTCCGTATCCAATAGGCTTGTTCTGGCCACAAACAAATAACTGTCCTTTGCAAGTGTTGGCAGCAACACCCTGCACACACAGCTAATGTGAATTACCAATACACCATGGCAAATATACAGACAATAGACAGTACCACACACATACCATACAGCACAGTCATCCAACAGTATAGCAATGTACCGGCAGATATTTCCGGACCACTGGTGTTTGCAGACTTGGCCGTCTTGTGTTTACGTGTGTGAGCATGCCCAGTATGACCATTCCACATGTTGTCGACTGACATTGCCATCATATCTTCATGTGTTTGAGCATGCCCAGTATGGCCAACTGTATCGCATGTGTTACACGTCCAGGCAGTCTGTACTGTGGTGCCGACCTCTGCATTGTTCACTGACAGGTTGTTGCTACATTTCTGCACAGTGTGGGGGGACATCCGACTGTATCCACATTCCTACACAGCACCCGGGGGGGGGCCGCACCTGACTGTTGCTATATGTGTACGTTGGAAGGGGGAGCACACCTGACACTTGTACACTTTTGCTACTACTGTACTGGTATGTCAGGTACTCCATTTCAGTGTGTAGACCTACCTATTGTGATGGCTAGAGACATACCACTTTACTCCAGATCTTAGCTTTAATTACCAACATATTAGTTTCAGGCGTCCTAGCCTTCACAACCTACATCCAACTGCCTGGCCTGCTGGTAGTCTGTCTGTGTGGGTCTGGGGGGGTCATCCATAGGGCATATTCAGAGGCCATAGTACACCATTTGTCTGTGTTGGTCTACACCTGTCCAGCTGGTTGAGACCTATGTGGGCTGTATGGACACACATGATGCTCAGCCCATTACCCACAGTGGGTTATGACACCCTGTGTACTACTGGCTACTGTGGTGACCCCCGTATGTGCTACAGATGTCATGCTGCCACTATGGATGTCTACTGTCTGCTGCCTTAACATTCGGCCACCAAATTCCCTTGCATGCTCACATCCATAGATTAGCTACAGGTACCAACACATTCTAATACAACTGCCATTTGGTAGATTGATTGACTTACCTTGAGGGTATGCCAGACCTGAGGATGGTGCTGTAGGGCTGCCTATGTTGGATGCACATAGTGCACTTCCTATACATGGCTGAGCACAGGTGGTGTCATGTTTGGCATCCCTTTTACTCTCTGTGTGAGTCAGAGAGGGTGACATTCCCTGGGTCCCTACTGTGTCAGTGCATATGCTATGTGTTGCCTCTTTGCCAAGGTCAGGTCATACTGGGCATGCCTCTTTCCGCCTACAGGGTCCGGCTCAGGTTGTTCCTCCTCTGAGTCACTCTGTGCCTGTACAGACCTTGGCATTGGTGGGGGGCTGTGTGGCCCTGCCCCATGCTCTTCCTGCTGCAGCTGTTTCCACAGGATCATATTGTGTAGCACAGTACATACCATAACAATTTGGGTGCATGTAGCTGGTGAATAATGCAAGGCTCCACCGGATGTGTCCAGACAATGGAACTGTGACCTGAGCATCTCAAACACACTCTCTGTTATATGTCTGGCCTGTGCGTGTGCCTCATTATGGCGTCGTTGTTCAGGTGTGTGTGCATTTCTGATGGGTGTCATCAGCCACGGCTCCAGTGGGTACCCAGCATCCCCCACTAGGTGACCGTAGGGGATGTCCATATTGGCAAAGCTGTGGTACTGCTGTGGCAGATGCCATATATCAGAATCATCATAGCTTCCAGGGCAGCCAGCACACACATTCAGTATAATGCCCTGGGCATCACATGCGACCTGGCAGCTGATGGAGGGGATGCCCCTGAGGTTAATGTAGGCCCTACTCTGCTCACCAGGTGGTGCTTTGATGCATATGTGAGTGCAGGCTACAGCACGCACTACCCCAGGGTAGTCTGCCATTTGGTGGAAGAGACACATATTGCTGGTCAACACCTCATGTGTGTTGAGGAAATGTACATGCTCACTGGCATGTGGTGACATGGCATCCAGAAACTGGTGGAATACCCAGGATGCAGATACCTGTGAGATCCCCATGATATCCCCAGTTGTGCTTTGGGAGGCCAGTATACCTAGGCCTACACATACCTTGGTATCCACTGGGATGGGTTCCTCTCGGCCTGTTCGATGTGTCAGGTGTGGCCAGCACAGCTCAACAATCTGCTGTAGGAGGTCTCTGTCCACCCCATAGCGCTCCACTATCTCCAGCTCATGTAGCCCCTGGTAGGTTACCCTGGGTCTGTACAGTCTTCTCTGTCTCCTCACTGAGGGTTGTTCGGCAGCATTCACATCCTCAGCACCCTCAGCCTCCTGCACATGTTGGTCTATGTTGCCTGCTGCAGCCCTTCTCATTTCATAATCTTGTTTGGTAAAATTTCCCTGCATGCATACACCGGTGGTGTAGAGTGTGGAAAAACCTGAGGGGATGGTGCTTGCTCACTTTATCATAGTGTTCTGGGCCGGGCTGGTCCTGCTGGGCCTGTAATCTGCTGATTGTGATAATTATCACCTGTTTGCCCAGCTTGTTCACCTTGACTATTCTCCTACTGCTGTTGTCCCTCCCAATTGCACTAGGCAGGTATAGACACACCCCTAGCCTAGGCGTGCTAAGCTAGGAGCAATTTCGAGACACAGGGCTCCAATCTACGTACAGTATGCCTGACACCCCCCATGCTTTCACCTATATTCGAGTCCTGCACCCGGCTATCTATACACATACACTCTTGGGACCTGCATCACACCCTGGGGATAAACAGGATTCACTATTTTCCACCTCGTTTGCATAGTATTGTCTTCTAATGCATAGTTACATGACCCATACTAAGCCTCCCCAAAAATAACCACTGCTTACTGTGGCGCAGACCCGCACACAACTGGTTAAAAGTGCATTGCTATCACCGTATTAAATGTCCCTTGTTCTTCCCAGCAACAAAACAACCGGCCTCTGCACGGCTCGAAACTGGGACCCTGCACACCACAGACGATGTGCTTTACCACTAAGCCATGGCAGATATATGCACATCTGAGGTTATCTGAGGTTATCACATACAGATCATCCAGCACAGGCATTCAACAGTATAGGACATGTATTCCATCATGTAGATATGTAGATTTATGTGTGCTAATGTCCACACATTTATATATAGATATATACACACACATATACATATACACACACATACGTAGATATAGAATATATATCTCAACAGCGGACCACGTGACACCAAAGCATTAGACAAGAATGAAAAGGAAATCACATGCGTCTCCTGCATTATGTACTGGTGTTAATATCAAGGCAAGTGTGTTTCTGTGCGTCACACGGGTTCAGACTGTATTAAGGGTAAGATTAGGGCTGCTGACATTACTCACCAGACCTATTGCTGAATGTTTGTGTATGTCTTGCCAACTCAGTCTCTTGGCCGATTGTGACATTTATGGCCACCATATAGGAAAACAACAAAACACACTCCTCAACACATCCAGTAGCTAGCCACTCACAGAAGCCAACACATAGGATGTCACTGCCAAACACACACACCTGTCATGTTTTGGAATAGAACATCTACCTGTCTATTCTATCACACTACAGCATTACGCAGTTACAGAATGTGCTACTGAAATTACTGGGACACATCACTCCCAGAGGTGTACTACTAGGTGGGTGACATCATCAGCATTGGCAAAGATGACAATAGGGACTGTATGGAGTGTGAGCAGTTTAAAAGCATTTTTCTGTCCCCAGGCCAACAGAGGCACACACACACACACACACACACACACAGTTGGCATGGCTGGGATTAGAACACCAATCTAACTACCTTATCACACTACAGCATTACACAGTTACAGAACCCGCTACCAAGATTACTGGGACACAGCACTCCCAGAGGTGTACTTCTAGGTGGGTGACATCATCAGCATTGGCAAAGATGGCGATAGGGATTGTATGGAGTGTGAGCAGTCTAAAAGCATTATTCTGTCCCCAGGCAGATGAAGACACACACGCACACAGTTAGCATGGCTGGGATTAGAGCACCGACCTAACTACCTTATTACACTACAGCATTACGCCATTATAGAATGCACTACTGAGATTACTGGAACACAGCACTCACATAGGTGTATTTGTAGATGGGTGACATCATCGACCTTGCTAATGGTGGGTATAAGAAATGTATGGAGTGTGAGCAGTATAAAGGTATTATTCAGTCCTCAGGCAAATGGGGAGAGACACACACGGCCAGTGTGGGAGTAGAACACCGACCTAACTACTTTATTACACTACAGCATTACGCAGTTACAGAACGCACTACCGTGATTACTGGGACACAGCTGTCCCAGAGGTGTATTTGTAGATGGGTGACATCATCGACCTTGCTAACGGTGGGTATAAGAAATGTATGGAGTGTGAATAGTAAGTCCTCAGGCAAACGGGGAGAGACACATACACACACAGCAAGTGTGGGAGTAGAACACCGGCCCTAACTACTTTATTACACTACAACATTACACAGTTACAGAACGCGCTACCCAGATTACTGGGACACAACCCTCCCAGAGGTGTATTTGTAGATGGGTGACATCATCAGCCTTGCTAACGGTGGGTATAAAAAATGTATGGAGTGTGAGCAGTATAAAGGTATCACTCAGTCCTCAGGCAAACGGGGAGAGACACACACACACACACAAACATGGCAAGTGTGGCAGTAGAACACCGACCTAACTACTTTATTACACTACAGCATTACGCAGCTACAGAACATGCTACCAAGATTACTGGGGCACAGCTCTCCCAGAGGTGTATTTGTAGATGGGTGACATAATCGGCCTTGCTAATGGTGGGTATAAGAAATGTATGGAGTGTGAGCAGTATAAAGGTATTACTCAGTCCTCAGGCAAACAGGGAGAGACACACACACACACACACAGCAAGTGTGGCAGTCAAATACTGACCTAACTACTTTATTACACTACAGCATTATGCAGTTACAGAACACGCTACCAAGATTACTGGGACACAGCCCTCCCATAGGTGTATTTGTAGATGGGTGACATCATCGGCCTTGCTAACAGTGGGTATAAGAAATGTATGGAGTGTGGCCAGTCTAAAAGCAATTTAGAGTCCACCGGCAAATGGGGACAGACATACACACACACACCAGTGTCGGGTATGGAACACCTGCCTATTTACAGATTACTATAACAATACTACATATATACGAATCGCGCCACACAGACTACACATGTCAAGGCTGTCATTAGGATCATCTGGGAATGCAAACATCAACACGGATGCTGGCAGTCAAGATGTACATACATCTGAACCTGTGTGTTTAAAGTATAAATCCATACTGACCTGGAGTATGCCCATCTATGGAATGGACGACTATTACCAAAACTAAAACTTTTTTTCTGAAGAAGTTCACGTTTCAATTAAAAGTGGATGAAAGCGCTAATTGTAATCGTGCTTTTTGTGGATTCCAACGCTGTTAACTGTCCATTTGGTTGTTCGTTTGGTTCTTAAAAAGTTGTTCGGCTTAATCCGTGATCAATGCATTTGCAGTTGCTGATGTATGCAGGTGGCGTGTATCCTAGTACATCATGCAGCTGCAATGCAGCCTCAACATTGCCAACTGTATATGGTGATATGCTGAATGTACAGAAAGATGTACCACAGGTATGGATAGATGTGTTGAAATAAGTAAGTGGTGGGGCATCTTTGCAGATGGATGTTTGCTGTGGACAGCTCACAGGTGTGTCACATGTGGTCCTACAATAACCTGTGTAACTGGTAAGCAATGGTTTTGTTAATTGAAGGATATAACACACAACTTAGCGATCAGGGTGACAACAAAAGTAAATCATTAAATCATTGATAGGACCCCTCCCACCATCCAGGTGATGCATTCTACTATCCGTATTGATGTCCCCGATCTTAGGCCGTACTGACTACCTGTACATGTGTATTCTCTGTGGCGTGTCATGTAGGTGCACAGTACTGTAATGATGATTTGCACATAGGCAGGGGTCCTCAGCACACCAGTAGCAACTGTGTGCAAGTGTGTGTTACTGTGTCGGTGAAGCCGTCAGTGTGTGTGTGTGTGTGTGTGTGTGTGTGTGTGTGTGTGTGTGTGTGTGTTACAGTGTCACTGAATACATGTGTGCTAATACCTGAGTGTGTGGGTGCAGTTGTGTGTTGGCATCCTGTCATGGGAACGTGTATTACTGATTCCCATTGAGCCATCACACTTCCCACTGGCCTCTACCCTTGTAATCAGCTAGACCACTCTCTTACCTCACCACTCCATGTAACTGTACCTGTGATGTCACCCTTTATGGATGTCACATCTGTGGCCACAGTAGCTCAATACACAGCTATCGTGCTCTTGGGATGGTAGACATGTTTGTAACATAGGACATTCTCACTGGTATGTGGCAGCTACATGGTGCATGCTGGTATATTCATATATACCTGTGAGTAGCCCACATTGACATATGGGACACTTAACTGCAAACACTGACATCCACCAGCATGTGCAATTAGACCTGACTCCTACCAGATGTTCCAACATAGACAGCTCACACTCGCGGATTGTCATGCCACAGTCAAGGACTCCAACCATGTCACCCAATCGTCTATCCAACGCATCAGCAATCTGCTGTTGAGCATTTGCCATTGCCTGGATGCTGTTGTTTAAAGAACAGACAGCAGCCCTCTGTAGCCTCTGATCTTCTCTGTTGTGCCATTCAGCACATCCCTGTGCCTCCATTACAGCCTGAAACATGCGTCTGGTGACACCAGCTGCTGTGCTCTGTCGTGCAGGCGTATGTTGGCCAGAGGTCCTCCTACGAGCAGCACTGGCCATGTGCCTGTGTGGGGCACCACCAGTAGTTTGGCTGACACCATGGTGTGCAGGCACACCTTCTATAGCACCCACACTTTCCTGTTCCAAGCTACCACGTGCCAACTGTTCTTCCTCTATGGCCATTGGTGATGGGGTATGTGCAGGTATGAGATCTGTGTGCGGGGATGAGGTGGATCTAGATGGAATGGCAACCAATGGCACAGTTTCAGCCCCTGATAACTCTTCCTGTGACCCAATCATATGTTCATCATCACTGCTAGAGTCTCTGGGGACACTAACATCTGGTGTACCGCAGGAGGGCAATGCACCTACATCACCTGTGAGGGCAGACAAGAACTGTACATTACAATCTATACAATAGGTGCACACACACGCATGCAATATGACAGAAGGCATGCAACATGCATGTGATACGGCAGATGGCATGCAGCACAGACAATAATAGTGGTAGTTATCATACATCCCTAGTTTGCACACAGCATGCATGTGTGATAGCAGATGGTATGCAAATTACACAATCATAGTAGTGGTTAGCATACATCCCTGTGTTACACCATATGGACCAGCACAGATTAACAGTACACCTGCCTGATGTGTGGCATATGACCTTGATAATCACATGTAGTATGACATGTGATCTGCTGACATGTGCAATGACATGCATACATGTTTAACACAATGGTGTCCTGTCGAATATACAGTGGGGCAATGGTGTACCAATTCAGTGTTGTCTGTCCACCCTACAGATATACTGCAAATTTATCTGATGTGCATGGCCATTGCAGGGAATCATGAGGAGTCTCTAGTGCTATACAGTGTGAGTTACAGACAGGGTTCATAGCCATGACTGTGTTCAGATACAATGCATATATACTGTGGAATGTGATCCACATCACTGAGGTGTATACACACTAAATCATGATGTGGACTTTGTAACACAGGCCACTGATGGGTATACGGATGACACCCCTGCACATCTGCAACCGTATTGCTGCAGCCTGGCAACTATGGGCAGACATGGTGAACATGTCGGTACACCATGTCCCACATGACATCTGTGTACCACACACACACGAGGAGCTAGTATGGCATTTATGTCCATCACTAGCAACGGGAATGTACTGCATCTGTGGCCTGATGTGGATACTGTATGGGTAACTGCTGTCATGTTGCAACACCCTCAAGATGTTCAACACATCCTATTTGGTAGATTGATGTTACGCCTACACAAGATGTGCACAGGCCTGTAGGATGTCTAGCATTCCACATCTACATCATGGCCATTATATAAAGGCCATGGCCGAACCATGTGTAGCCATTGTACGACAGGGTGTACACACAAGCACAACACTTCTGGTGTGTGTGTTGCTCCATGTCTCTGGCCATCCTCCATGGCCATGTGTGTGTATGTGTTGTCCAAATTATAGTGATGGGCATCTATTTCACATGTCTGTGTTGCCCCATATGACATATATGCTCCACTGACAACAGGGTTATGCAGATAAAGGGTGGTATGTGGGGATATGTTTTCAGGTTAGGTAGGCAGTTTAGCAGCCAAGCCAATAGATGTCATGGACATGTCAAGATAGCACATCACATTGTGTGACATTCATAGCAGGGCTATGATCCACACCGGTGAAACCTGTGTGCTGGCCATACTCCAACCCACAGTTTAGTATTGTTTGTAATCACCACATATGTTGATAAGATCTGTTGTACGTTCCTAAAGTGAACAGCACCTCCACCATTGTATGCACAGCTGTCAACACATCTGGCAATAAAGTTTGTGAGGATTCATGTCGGTGAGATGATTCACATAGTTTGCAAGTCTGGCACATGGATAGTCATTGTGATGCATTGCAAGTCCGACCTGTATATTGTGACAGGACCATACATTATGTGTACATGTTGTGAATGGCCACATGGCAGATAGATTTGTGCATTACGGTTCCTGATAAATAATAACACTCTCACCTGCAATGGGCTGCTGTCGCCGCGGAACACCAGAGGTACCTAAATAGGAGTAACACAGCAGTATGAGCATAATCCAACCCTGTATAAAGGCTACAGGGAGCAATGTGCATAACACATACACCAGTACATTAGACTATACTATGGTGCATGCACATGTGTGCATACACAGAGTAGCATGCTATAGTATGCGGCATGTGTATATACGTGCCTTGCATATGATGTTACATTACATATTGTACAGTGACACATGCAGCTATATGGAATATAGTTGTTATAGGTGCAGTACTGACTTACCAGGCAACTCCAGGCTCAGTGGTTGAGAGACACCCACCTCCACAATATCGGCTAAGGCTTGTGGATGTGGTTCTGCAGTTGTCCCCAGGTTGGCCAATAGCTCCTCTGTACGTGTTAGTGGGGACTGGGTTGGTGGTCCACCACCTGTTGCACCTTGTTCCCTGGTGATTGCATTTGCACGCTGTTTCGCCCATCTAATGAGGTCTGTACAGTGTCTGCACACCTGCTGGCATGTGCAATTGTGGCCACCCACATCATTAACCCTCCTGCAAAGTTCCATCCACAGGGCATCCCGCTGCTGTGAATCCTGTGGCACATGGCTGAACAGGATGTCATGATTATCGAGTAGGTATGGGATGAGGGCCTCATCCTCCAAGCATTTAAAAGGGGGAAGCCTTGCACGTGGCATACCTGGAAGACATAATGATGGAGACAGGTCAAAGTACCTCAGAGACATACAGAGCTACAGATGAACATACATGTGTATCGCATTATTTCAGTTTAAATAGTTGTATTTGCAAACCTACATGACACTGACTTGTTTGTGTCACACACATGTGACACTCAATGTTGCGTGGATATTATCATCATATATGTGTGTGTGTGTGTCACCTGATTACATTGCTCATACTCCATGGGGTTGCTGTCTTGATGTGAGTATGTCTGTTTGCCTGTACTAGTGTTCCTACCTATCAACACATGGCTGGATGTGTCCACATTAATGCAGTCAACCTTGATGCAGTGTATATGTCACATATAAGAACTTACACTACCTTAACAGAGATGACCTGTGACCCTGCAGACATGCTCACATAAGGCTTTACATTTATGTGTTCTGCCATATACATCTACATGGCACTGTACAGCAATTGAACATCCTGCCATGTATCACCTGTGTTGCACATATAATACACATGGGACACTGACTAGCCAGATGGTATTTGCAGGGATGGATATCAACTATGGCATGTACAGTCAAAGTGAACTAGTGGGCTATATGCCATGGGCCATGTATGCATCTAGGATGAAAGGTTACCTGGCAGTAGCTGACAGGCGGGTCAGTGGGGCCAGGTGGAGCAGTACCACATTACTGATCCACAGAGTTAATGATACATATATCATGTGTTACCATGTGGTCATCACACCATGTTGAGAGGGGAGTAATGTGCAGCTTTGACGGACAGGAATGCATATTATGGCAGGAATATGTCAAGTGTATGGGACAAGGATCTGTCCAACATGTGGTAGGTGGATGTCCATGAACTATGTGTTCAAGATCAGGATGCGTACGTGTAGCATGTCCGACATCACTAGGTTGGACATGGATTTATTCAGGGTATGCATCATCCTACATAGTGGAGATGGAGAATGGGAAGGCTGGTGTAGGCCATCTGCACATGGCCAATACCCCTTAAAGGAAATATGTGATCTGATATGGGTCACTTGAGTGGTCTGTATGGCTGGACAATGATCTCTATATTCATGAATGGCACCCTATTATTATTAGGGTTGCCACATATGACTCCCTGATGGGTGTGGTGACGTAGCTATAACAGGAAAGATAACTGCCCAGCTGTATCCCTCACACACAAGTGTCCATTATGATGACTGCTGCCTAGGTGGTAGTTCATGGGTACAGGGTTACTAACATAGGGGTAACAATGTGAGTCAGCTATTGCTCCTAGGTCATAGTCATTTGCATACTTCAATAAGCAGATGCCTTCTGTTAATCTGTGAGGTATGGACTACAATGAGGGGAAATAGAATTCATTAACCCTGACATACTGTAGCTGCCACTGGTGTGATGATCACGTATTATTCAGACACCTTCTGTAGTGTTGTTTCTGCCAGCAGTCCTGTTGCTAACTCCTGTGACATAGGAATGTACATCTAGTATACAGAGTGTAGGTGGTACACAGTATGGGTGATGATGTCCTATGACCTGGCAAGGTTATGATATGCAGTGTGACATCAACCATACTGTCATCTACATCTGTACTGCTGAAATCACGTAAGTGATCAAGGTTCATGGCCTTCCAGACCAGACTCAGCAGGGTAGTAGTGCAGTACTTCCCATTATCAGTGGTGTCTCCCCCTTTGATGGGTTGTGATACCTGTTGGTGTGCACCATTCAGTGTGTACACAACCTGACATGGAGCTATGTTTTACATGATGTGTACGTGGAGAGCATCTTGTTTTGCCATATGTGTATGATACAACCTGTGATGTGGGCAGGTCCCATGCAGACTGAGTGCAACATGTACCTGCATAGTTGTGGGTACAGGGGCCCTGTGGTGTACATGGATATATGCTTGTGTACCTGTTGTGGGGACGGGGCCATGTTTTTATATTATCCAAGGAGGAAGACACTGTTGCAAATGAGAGTACAATACCATGCATGGAGGAAATCCCTGGCCAGCCTCAGTAAGAAGGTGGGATCCCTTATACGATCCTCCAAAGCTAGCTACAAAACCTTTAATGCAACTAATACCAACAACAACCACAGAGCCTCGATGTCAACAACCAGATCTGCTCCGAGTTACAGCACAAAGGCATGAATATTACAGAAACAATGGATATTGGCAATATCCTGGCAGATCCCTCTCAAAGCTGCACACTCTGAAGGCAACATCACAGCATCCATGGGACTGGACAACATCCCAGGCTGCATTTTACATGAACTTCAGATCGTACTGTCTCCTCACCTACTCACCATGTTCAATTATAGCCTCACATTGGGCATAGTGTCCTCTGAATGGTGCACAGCAGCAGTTATCCCACTCCACAAAGGTGGTGCCACAACGGACCACGGGACCTATTTCCCTATAGGCCTGACTAGCCTGGTCTGCAAGGCTATGGTGCACATCATGGATCACTGTCAGAGACATTGGGTACCCCCCAACCTTTGACCCCTCCCTGTTTGGCATTGTTAAGGCCGGACCATGCCTCCTAACCCTGGTGGGCTTCTTAGAGACAGTTACCAAGGCATTAGATGTGGGTAAAGAGGTCCACACAGCCTACCTAGATCTCTCATAGGCTTTCAACACCATTCCTCCTTCTGGTATTATCAACATACTCATCCGCCTGAACATTAACCTCTACGTCATGTGATGGTTTGCAAAGTGGCTCATGGACATAACACACACAGTAGGAGTTGAATACCCTAGGTCTGACTGTATACCTGTTACAACTGGCATCCCCCAGGGCTCAGTCCTAGGACCCCTCATGTTCGGTATATACTTCTCTGACATACAGACAAGCACAGGAGGGCTTTGGCTGAAAAGGTTTTCAGATGACTGCAAACTAGGGGACATAATTGTTTCCCCAGCTGTTACAGACACCCTCTGGAAGGGTCGCACTGAGACAGATACCTGGTGTTAATATCATGGTGTCAAGCTGAATGCCTAAAAGTGCATAGTCATCCCCTTTGGATATAACTAATTACCCACGGACTACCACATAGGTGCTAGTCTCCTACATACAAAGAAGGTATTACGGGATCCAGAAACACCAGTAGATAGCAACCTCTCCTTCGATACCCATAATGACAAGGTGGTTAGAATATTCTTCTACATGGCCCCCCTAATCTCTAATGGGTTCACATCCAGATCAGAGGGGCCATTGTGACTCTACACATGTCATATCAGACCCATTAAAGGATACAACACCCCATTTGGGATATACCTTACAAGACAACTGCAACAGCTTGGAAGACCACACCAGTACCACACCAAGAGGATTACTGACCTCAAACAGATGACCTATGTAGCCCAACCTACGAAACTCCAGCTGTACTCAGTTGCATACCGCATACTCACAGGTGATCTCTGCTTGACATACAAGGCCCATGTCCAACCCTGTATTGCTGGATATGCTCCACCTAAACAGAAGCCCCTGAGAGCCACATGCTCTAGGGATATGCACCCAACCACAACGATGAATAGGACATGCTGAATGAACAGATTACTGACCCGGACACTCCCTATGCTTTGGAACGTGATTCCAATGTAAATCAGGTAGGGACTCACATGAGCACTCTTCAAGGGAAACGTTGCCATGTGGATGGAAGACAGACATGTACCCGGGGATCACTGCAGTGGCTCTGCTGGACAGAGGCACAGGGAACTATTGGCTCTGCTGTTCAAAGGCACAGGGAATCAACCTATGGGGCTGGTGAAAGACAACACACACTAGCTAGGCTTACAGATACCCTTGGTAAGACAGCCTAGTACCTACCTTTGCACATTTTACATGTCTTATGTGCATGGATAGTTAAATTGCTCTTCCATTTTACTTTGCTATCATGCTGATAAAGTGTCGGCTCACTAAAAGACATATGTATCCTGTTATTGTACATTGTAAATGCCAATTGACATAACTAATGTTTGCCTACCATTACAGTAATGCTATGTAGCTTGTAATACATATCTGCCTACAATACTGTACATTACACAGTTATTGGCACAATATCCCACAATGCAAAATATACTTGCACAGTGGCCCAACCTTCCACATGTTATTCTCTGTATAACACCCATACATATGGCTACAGTTACAATATAGCAACATATACTATCCCCTGTTATAGCACATACTTGTTGGACCAACCCTGCCACTGACGTTGGATGGTGAGGAGTATTTCTGTTAAAAGCCCTTATATAGCATCCCTTGTGGTGTATGCGATGTTTGCCTTGTGACCTACAGCAGTACACCCAAATACTACAAGTGTGACTATGCTCAACAATACATCAGTACAAGATAACTGTTTCCACTATATGGATTGCGTGCACTTTAAATACTACAGAAGAGTACTACATACACAGACATACTGACTGTTCTACATACCTTATTAGTAACCCAACGTATCGTTAACAGTTGATTCAATCCTTTTCGGTTTGTGTTTCAATGTTATTTGTAATGTTCCGCTGGCATTTACGGATGGTTTGAATGTGTGATGACACATCCTTTTCTAGTTACATATCGGTAACATGTGGTATCCTGTCCACCAATTGCTGTTCCAAAGTAGTTAACTGGATGCACATCAGCTGTGCAGCTACTCCATTAGCCAATACCATGGCAACAGTGGTGTATAAGTGAGTACTCCTTTTAGGGGTTGTCCGTTTGCCTTACTTTTGAGGGAGACAGCCTAGATGTGTTATTGTGATATATTTCAACAGCTATATGGAGACACACAGAGATATATTAGCTTCAAGACTCCCGTGGACTGTGTGTAATGGCTAGATGATTTAGTTCTACATGTGAGTACAGCTGTTATATTTTGGAACACTGCTACTTATGCAGGGTTTGTTTGTACCTGATACTTCTGCAGATGTTTAAGTCTGGCAAGGATGCTTGGCCAGTTCAAGGCCGTATGGCTATGCATGAACTGTTATGTGATGTACATTGTGCTCACCAGACATCCTTGATTTGGTGTACAAGTGTAGCATACTGTGCCGTTACTCACTAATTGCTAACACACCAGTACAGTGTACCCACAACCTTCTGAAATGGGATTAATGCAAACAAACCCTATTACATCAGCAGCTGTTCCATTGTATAACAGCCGCTATTTCACTTAGGGCCATGTTAGTGTGTCTCTGACAAGGTATGTTAAGGCTTCTGCAGATGTCATACAGTGTGAATGATTTGTGATGTTATTACAGTTTGTATTGTAATATGTTTGGGTGTGGGGGTGATGTTGGTGAGTGTGCATAGCAAATGCAGGTGTGTAGGAACTGCTTCTATACATAATCGCTATGTGTGTGAGGGTTCCTTCCCTATATGAACACCTATCCTTTTGTGGACTACTACAATGGTATTTGCAGGCTGATTCATTAAGGCACTGTTATGTGGTTCCTGTATAGCATGCAGGTGATGTTAGTCCTTGAATCCCTTCGGTAATACATCTGAATGCAATAATGTGTTGCTACATGATAGTTGTGTATTTCTGCCATAGGTATTTGCAGTCATCATAGTTGTGTTGGTGATTGACCCTCTTTGGCTAGGGTTGCCACCTTTCCTATGTCCATAGTGGGTCCTTTTCAGGATGCACATCTGATTTTACAGGCTGACACAAACCCACAGTCAGTACAAGGGATAGAACTTTCCTTTCTTGCCTAAGTATAAGCTTATTCTTGTAGCAGTTTAGTAGCTTATCCTGTTTCCTGTACCATGTAGGTACTTTAGATACAGAAATAACTATTGTATGCAACTATTAATTACAGTACATATGGGACATAATTCTGTCCTACAATCCCAGGACATTTGTCATGTTTAATATATCTGGTCAGGACACAACTGCCCAAAGAGGGAGTGTCCCTCGCAAAGTGGAACACGTGGTAACACTATCATTGGCTCATGTCCATAGCACATATTTGTAATGATGTACAGGCATATACTCTCCATACCCTTTGTTCATAAAGGTCGGTAGTGGCGGAATGTGTGATTGCTATAGTCCATGTTATACACATATGTGAACACTTCAAAATGCAAAAAACACTAACACAAAGGCATACCTGTCAGCCATCAAGAATTGTGCTGAATGTCTAGACTTTTGCCTCATATTTTTGATCTGTTCCTCATTAAATTTGTGATTTTCTGGCAAATCATTGAAGACTAAAGTAAATAAATAATGACAGACATTTGAGTTTCAGACCTTAAATCAGGTAGAAAATGCAATGCTAATAGAAAACTTATTATTCTAGCAACTTGCTTAGTTTGTAAGAGCAATATTTAAACTCTGCCCCTGATTTTGAGTCTTTGTCTCCCAATTCTTACAATAAGAGGATGAGTGATATGCACTGGAGTGCAAAATAAATTTCTTTAGCAGCAAAGCTGAAAGAAAAACAACAAACTGGTTTCACTCGACTAAGCTCACTTCATCAGTGTAATAAGGAAGAAGCTTTCAAACACTTATAATCTATCTGTAATCGCATGATTCTTCACATATCAGTGCCATACACAACAAATAAGAATAAAATAAAATAAAAACTGTTATACTACAAATGTAAACACCCTGTATAAATAGAGTTCCATATTCACAGATTGCTATAAACATAGGGTAAATATCTGAAGTAATATACTATATATTCAAAACATTTAAACTTGCGCTCTTGCAAAAGGTGCTCATAATAATAAAATATATTTCTTGTGTTGCCAAAATCAGCTCTGTCATTTCCTGTAAATTTAAATTTTGCCCCCTTGATGTGATTTAATATGTTAAAATGATTGTTTTCTTCATTTTTACAAATTCTGGCATACTACCTACAAATAAAACTTGGCTGAAAAACATTACTTGCCCTTCAACCTTTCTAAATAACAACTTTCAAATTCATTTAAGTACAGATTATATCACAAAATGGGAGGTGAAACAAGGTTATTAGAACATAAAAACCTAACATTAGAAATGCCATTGAAGAAAAATATTTCTACTACCTCAGCCACAGACCCTAATTAGACCCTTAACTTCTTAGTAATTGGAGCACATCACACATTACTAATAGAATCACTTTACATACCTCCACCTTCTACACTAAACATGTTTGAATAAACAATTCTGGATAAACTAAAAACTGCAGAGCTCAATAATGCATAGTTCCTGGAGACTTCATCCTTAATATGCTTTCCCGTTTAGGAAGCAGACATACTCTTTTTGTCTTCCTATATAACCTTACTCAACTAATACATGCACCTATTGGACCTAATCCCTCTACAGGAAATGCTTGTCTGCTTGAATTCCTCATCACCAATATTCCTAAAAGTTCACATAAGTTACATGCCTACTTAACTAACAGTGTTGGTGATAATCTCCCAGTCTAAGCAACCATTTCTTTCAAACCTCTGTGGTTTCTATCAAATATAAAAGAAACTACAACAATTAAAGAAGGTAAAGATGATACAGTTCTTTCAGACCTAAGCAATACTTACTGGTCCATTACATATCAACTAAGTAGCACATTAACAAATCAAGTCATAAACAAACTTTTCCCAATTTCTTGGAAAGTACTAAAGGACACAGGCACCCTTGATTAATACCTAATTTGAGAAAGTTCATAAAGACAGTGGCAAAACGTGGAAACATGGAAAGCCACCCAAAGCCCACAAGTCCACAGCTCATTGCTCAGTCTTAAAGAATCATGCAAACTTGAATAAAAGCAGCCAAAACTTCACATCGTACAAACTCTGACTTTCTGTCTCCCAACCAAAACATATCTGGAGAATAATTAAGGACATTTCCTACTTTGAAAACAACAATAACTCTAATAAGAATCCAACTCAAATAAACACAAGTACGAGTCAACAATTTATCTGCTTCACCAATTAACCCATCAGCTACTACAAATCATCCCTACATACATTCCTTAATCCTAACCAAAACACCCAACTTAACAAATATGACACCAAATAATTTCCCTAACTTTTCATCATTAGCCCCACTGCCTACTTTCAATGCATTCCATCCAAATCAGTATGGAAAAAAACTTCAAAAACTAGACACCAAAATAAAGCCTTATTATTACATTATCTGTCCTGCTTTCTTACAAATTGGAAGCCTGCATCTTGCCAAATCTCCAGAACACATGTTGAACCTATCCCACTCTTTTTGCTTGAGAAAGTAGAAGAAATGGACCTCTCCTTGCCCAGTCTGAAAAGACAATCTACTAATGGCAAAATAACTACAGTTGACAAATCTAGCAAAAAGCTTAACGGCACAGTTCAAGTAAAGTCCCCTCTCCATCTGACCACAAGATTACCATTCCATTTTTATACTTTGCCTTATTACGAAAACTGTTGAAAAGATGGTATATGACTAAGTATCAGACCACATAAATCAAAACAGTCTTCGTAATAATATGCAGAACAGTTTTTGAAGTGAACAGAGCACTTCAATGGCTATTTGCAGAAATACAGGCAAAGTCTCCTTATCTACAGAAAAATAATGTTTAATTGAAAATTTGTTTATAGAGCAGTGCTGTGCCTTTAAGAGCATAAAGCACTAAATCCTACTAAAAAATATAATATAGCTACATGTCATTCAAAACCCTGTTGAGTGGTTCATGTTGGACATTTGGATTACCTACAGGCATAATGACTACCAAAGTAATACCACAACTGAATACTGCATTCATCATCATAAAGCGCCTTACTCTTATAGTACGCAATTATAACAAAGAATACACTCATACCAAGGGTATAATATACCCCACCAGTAATCACCTTCTACTCTTCCCACAATCCATACCAAATTCACCTCTTCTAAAACAGTATATTGAGATTCATCAGCCTCTTGCCACAGCTCAAACATCTAAATGGCTACCTATCACTGTCCATACACCTTCCTGTTCTCCTCCTGTACATTCAGAATCTAAAATGAAGGTGGTGTGGCCAAGATGCCAAGGAGTTAGCTGCAATTTCTTGATGCTCTGCCTGAAATGATTTTTTTCTGACAGGATTTTTTTATTTTAACTCAAAAATTATTGAAGAATTTTTTCACAATTATTCATCTTGATATTGTGAACAACTTTATCAGAAATCTTAATTTTATTAATTATTTATCAACATATTTCCTGTCAGAAGTTCTGTCACTAGTTACAGACTGAAACAGCTATGAGTCACTCGAAGACATCTCTACAAGACTGCACTATGAAAAAGGAACTTCAAACAATCATTATCAGCATTCAAGATCTTTCTATGAAAATGGATAATTTAGAGAAGATTATGGAAAATATGAAGAAAGAAAGTAAGAAACAAATCGATGACTTAAAGGAAATAATTACTACTCACTCTGACCAAATAGCAGCTGTAGAAGAATCAGTAAATGAGATAGATGGCAGACAAATGGAAAATGATAACCAGATAAACTTTTTACTAAAACAAAATAATCAGTTACTAGAAAAAGTGGAAGACCTGGAGTGTAGATCCAGAAAAAAACAACATCAGGATCTATGGAGTTCCAGAGAAAATGGAAGGATAAAAATATGATCCTCTTTCAAAATGAATGGCTACCAAAAATACTAAATCTCCCTAAAGCTTTATCTTTCAGAATCAAGAGAACCCGCAGGTCCTTGTCATATACACCTGTATCAAAAAATTCAACTTCTGTGAGATCCAACATTGTAAAATTCCTATCCACACAAGACAAAGACTTAATACTAAGAGCTGCATGGTCAGGAAATCCAGTCCGAGTCGATGGGAAAAATATAACATTTGACAATGATTACACTTCCACAGTCATCACAAATAGAAAAGCGTGTGTCCCACTTATTAAAGACTTAAAAAAAGCCAACATTAAAGCCCAGATTATGTTTCTGGCCAGAATCAAAATTACCCTTTCGGATGGTCAAAAAATATGCAATACTCTTGAAGAAGCATCAGCCTTTGTGAGGAAAAGTAACCTGCTTAAGAAAGTAGAAGAAATGGACCTCTCCTTGCCCAGTCTGAAAAGACAATCTACTAATGGCAAAATAACTACAGTTGACAAATCTAGCAAAAAGCTTAACGGTAAATAGCCTAAAAAACATCACTCTCAAAATTTGCTAACAAGCAATACTTCTGAAAACACAGGAAACAAATGAAACCATAAGGTACAAACTTTCTCACTTATTTACTATATACACATATACTCACGCTTCCTTTCTTCTATATTATTTTTTTTATTTCTCACTTCTGCTCTCGCCTTCTTTATTCCTTTATCTTTCAGTCTCTTCCTTTTATTTAGCATAATAATATATACATTTTCTAACTATTTTATTATAAACAAACTTGTTTAAATATTTATTTAAAAATAAGTTGCAGCATTATAAGCAATTTATAACAAATATTTATTATGCAGACTATGCATTATATTAATTGTAACATATCACTGCTAGCAGTGCTTATTAATATCTCTCTTTCCTATCCATTCACACTTTTCTATTAATCTCACAGATGCAGTTAGTAGCAGATAATAGCACTCAAATAACAATTTCACATAATATACAAATGACACACACGATCTCATACACTTATTACTATTAACACACCAAACACATTATATAAAGTTATAGTAAGATTTCTATACAATGTATGCATCTGTTGTGACCATATAGACATTTTTGCACAGACTTTAGACTATAAATCAACATGAGATAGATGGCAGAAATGTCTTTATTTAAAATGTAAATAGTGCTAATGTTACACTAATAAAGTCTGTTAAAACTGAGGGGAGTGGAATGGGAAGGACGGTTTTCAAATGTACAGACTTACTTGTTTAAACAAAAGTATTTTGAACATTTTACTGTATTATTTAATTGACTCTCTCTGCCTGCTTTTTTTTGCTATGCATGAGAGCAATACAACGTTTTTAACATAATCTACTGTTTTAAAATACCTTTGTACTGCATTCTGCCATTGAAATTTCAAAAAGCTTCAAAAGAGCATTTTCTCAAGCCTAGAACTCTTCCTGCTTGCTCGTATGTTGATTCCATCACTGTAGCGGCGCAAATAGACGTGCAGGGTGACCTTTGACCTCAGAGCGCATTTAGATGATGTTATCTGATGAGAACAAGGAAGTTAATGTCATAGAATCATCGCAAATAAAAGGACTATTAATAAATGAAAGGATTTACTTTATGTAAGTGCTAAATGCTGCATATTGTTATAGAAAATGTTTTTTTTTGATAGTAGCTATACTTTGATCTTGTTAAAATGCATATTCTGTATTACAATCATTTGTAATAATGCAGCTACCCAAAAAAGCATTTAACTGAAGCTTACAGATAGGCTTGCAGAAAGGCTTTTATGTGTTCAGTTAATGAAAATTCTAAAGACATGCTTCTGGAGCATTTCTCCCAGGGCCTCCACTGAAAACAGGATCTGTGGAACCTAGTCGGACTTTCCCGGTCAACAAATGTTAAATAAATAAATAAATTAAATAAAAAAAAAAGTAATTAACATATAGAGAGAGTTGCTTATTAGTTTGTTTTTTTTTCTCTTATGACAATTATTGTTCTTTCCTCAGTTTAACTGATTTATGTGTATGTACAGCTGGATGAAAGCTGGATATGTTTGCTTTTAAAATACCAGGGTTCTTATTTAAATACATTCTGTGAAAAAGTACCAGTTCTCATTAATTTACAGAGAGAGTTACTTACTAGTTTTTGGATAGCTATTGTGTTTTCTAGCTTAATAACCAGCCTTTTTGAGCATAGCTTATTTTAAGGCATGTATACACAGGTCAGTAATCATGAACTTGTGTATGCATTTGTAGTTCATATGCACTGCTTTACCTGGCTATACTTATGTATGGCCCTTATATGACCGACACACAACTACCCTTATAATATGTACCTAGGTATGTGCACTCATTCTGTTTTGTTGTGATCAGCCTTACACATGTACTGTAGTTTTTCTATTGATGACAGCAATTGTGCAATCTTTTGCATTATGTTTGCATGACAGTATATATAGGTATGTGATATTTAAGTCTACTTTTGTTGTGTCCTTATGCCATTTGCTGCTTAACTGTTGCATATTACTGTGCTGTTTGTGTCATTTGTGCACATACATGTTTATAGTTATCACCAGTGCAATATACACATGTGTTAGGCATTAGCCATTTGCTTCCGTGTTCTTACTAGGACTTCCAGTACTAGTTCTCATTAATTCACAGAGAGAGTTACTTACTAGTTTCTGGATAGATATTGTGTTTTATAGCTTAATAGATGTAGGTTTCTGTTTTACCCAAAGAAGACACGATGTATATATTACCAAAAGGTTATAATCCTTATTTAGCTATATTTTTCAGATAAAGTAGAGTCTCATTTCATTTGGTTGCATGATTTGCTTCCCACTCTCACATGAGATACTTATTTTGTGAAGTCTGTGTAATCTCTTTGTGCCGGCATGAGAATCTGCCAGTTACTTTAGTCTCTTTTCTCATTCCAAAACATTAGTAAATGAACTACTGATTCCACAGACTGCCAATAGGTGTAGCATTAGAGATTTATTTTACTCAACATCATTCTGTTTTTCCAATGATAGAAAATCGTAACATCACATAGATGCAGACAATTGAGCCAAGTATAGATATAAGTGAACTGGCTAACCTTATTGTTTCCCTGAAATCTTAATAGCTTTTATTTAAAATTGTTGATAGTTCCAAGTTTTTTTATTAAATATACCTTAAAACATTTTTTAGACTCATAGCTAACCATAAGCTACCTAAATGCATTAATATTTTTCTACTTCTGTAATAATACACATAGGTATTTTGTTTAAGATAAATCTAGGATTTGGTTTCACAAAGATACTTACTTTTAATATACATAATTACCACACGTTTAAAATTAATCACACACCTTTTGATACCTTATTATTCAAGTCAGTAATAATTTTGAGGGGTAGCCCTTTATTATTTTTTTCTCTCTTCTTATTACATTCTGTACAGTTATTACAATGGCAATAGCACAGAACAGATGAAGATTACTGTTCTTAGGATGGATTAAGGTGCTTTAGATTCATTTCTCATCAAACCAGGAATTAAATATTCCCTGTTTAGAGTTGTAAATAGTTTTAAATGTTTTACAGTTATGCTCAGTGTACATGCTATGTTCATAACAGAATCTTTAGTATCTAAGAAAATCTATAGGAATGTTTTCTTATAAATGTATATTGTTAAATGTAAATGGACTCAAACAACCCTATAAAGAGAGGAAACTTAACCAAATATTTGAAAACTAAGAAAGTAGATATTGCATTCTTGCAAGAAACCCATATAATAGAAGATGTAGACAGGATGTCTTTTAATGGCTACTCTATACTTGCAGAATCCCACTTTGAGACCAAAAGAAGAGGCACCATGATATTATGGAGGAAAACATTATCTTTACCTAAAATAATTGACACATATTCAAAAATGGCGTACTTTGCTTAATTATTCTAGAAATAAATAAAAAATGAATCACATTAGCCAACACTTATTGGATACCCGGTATAGGTGCTGAAACAGCAAATAAATATCTTGATTTCGAAAAACGATATTATATCCAAACGAATGAAAAAAAACAAGAATCACGGCCGGACTGCAGAGGAACGTTCTAAAATACTTTAATTTAAACGCTTACAAATAAAAGTTACGTTTTTCGTCCTGTTTGCATACAGGACTTCTTCAGAAAAATGACACAGTTAAAAAATTTTCAAAGTGTATTTATTTTTATTTATTTATTTATTTATTTTATTTTACATTTGTTGACCGGGATAGTCCGACTGGATACATGTCCATTTTCAGCGGAGGCCCGGGGAGAAAAGCTCCACAGAGAAAAAACAGAAAACACATAGGTTTACAGGTACATAAATGAAAGGCATAACAAATTAACATTCTTTATGCTTTCCTTGGCATGATTATTGTATCAACAAGACAGTAAAGAATCCAGCTCAAAATTACAAGTACAATACAAATTCAAGAGACAAATTCAAGAGACAATAATGTTACTATGTTCAAAAAGTTCTACACCATTGCAGGGTTCCAAGTGATCATGGAGAAACTGATTACAGTAGAACGAACTAAATAGGGTAGTAGTCAGTTTATTTATGAATTATTTGATGCCAAAAAAGAGGAGAACCCCAGTTAGCTAGTTCAAGTAGGATAGGATATGCTGTAGTTCAATTAGCAACTAGTCTGGATTTGCACATGAGCATAGCCAATGTGCCTTAAAGAATTGTATAAGATGTTTTTAAATTGAGAGAGGGAGTTAGTGAGTCTTAAGTAGTTAGGGAGGGAGTTCCAAACCTTTCCTATTGTATTGGCGAAGAGAGCATCGACGCCCATATTATTGGATTTGATGGTTTGGACCAGAGATCTGTTGGAGGAGCGAAGACTACTTAGGTTAGAGTAGGGGGTCAGTAAGTTATTCAGTGAAGGGGTTTTGTCAGGTTCCTTAATGATTTTAAATGCTACAGAGAGTTGGTTTAGTTTGAGAAGATTGGATAGTTCTAACCAGTCAAGTTTCTTTAGATTGTGGCAGTGGTGAGTTCTATAAGGAGCCCCTGTTATAAATCTGGCAATGTGATTGTAAGTCACGGATAGTTTATTAATATCGCATATGTTGAGAAAAGAGAATACAGGTGAGGCATAGAGAAGTATATTTGTTGATAAAATAAATAAATAAATAAAATAAATATATATGAAAATATATATATGCATGTGTATATAATTATATACACATATATATATTATATCTCAATAGGGGAAATTGTATAAATATATATATGTCTCACATGACCAACATTCAAATGCCCAATGATTTAATATTTCCGATATTCTGAAGATGTCGAATATACGGAAAATTGATTAAATGAATATTTAATAAATATTTGGATAAATATGTGCAAATATGCGTGTATAGATCTGTATGTGTTTATACATATTGAAACATGTACTATATCTATTGAATTTGTATTAAAATTTATTAAAAATATTAAAAATGTTAAGATTATTAAAATTCAAAGATATGTTGTATATGGACATACTACATATTTTTTCTGTTATATATACACATATACACATACTTCCACACCCCCACACACCCACCCACACAAACACATGCATACCCATACATGCACACACACATACAAACACACAAACAACCACAAAAGACTCACACCCCCACAAACACAACCTCCACCTCACTTTATATACGATATATAAAAAAATGTGTAAATATGTCGTGTGTTATATGAATTTTATAAATTTATGAATTTTATAAAATGTGAGATGTAAATTATTAAATAATAAATTATCAAATATATAAAATATAAAATAATTATAGTATGCAATAAAATATATACCAGTTGTGCCTTTGAATGTTTGTATGTGCACAATCTAAACTTGCATTTCAATGAAAATTATAGAATGCTCAAAAGTTCTATATTGACAATTCATCAATTATTTACCATTCAATGTTTGATAACACCTTACAATAAAAAAACACTTTATGTCGATATATATATATATATATATATATATATATATATATATATATATATATATGTATATAGATAAATTTAAATAAAAAATACATAAATTTAGAAAATTTCTAAATAAATATAATATTGATATTGATATTTATATCCATAATTTAGAAATGATAATAATTTGATGATACCATACATTTTATATCCTATAACATTTATATAAAATACAAAATATTATAAAATATTAGATATGAAATATATAATATGAATATTTATGTAAAGGACTGTTTATATATCCAATTGTTAATAATTATATTGAAAATTATATTTTATTATTTTATTATTGTTGGGAATCTCTTTATATATTATAACCTATCTTTCTAAACTTCTCAACCTCAACAGGCACATTATAGAGCATTTATCATTTAGACCTGGGTTCACAAAGGCATTCAATCTAAGTTGCCAAATCAATTCCATTTTCTCCAATAGTAGGGTAAATGGCCCTCCTCTATCATCTTGTTGGATTTGCTGAATTATCTTAAATTTGAATTTGTGTTGTGGATGCATTATGATATGCATTGCCAAAGCATTGTCCTCCCTTTTATGTGTTATGCTTCTCAGGTGTTCAGATATTATGTCCCTTAATCTTCTATCTGTTTTACCTATATAAAATGAGGGACATGCTTGGCACTTTGCAACATAAACTACTCCTTTTGTATTACAGTTAAAACTGTCCTTTAACCGAATCGTATAGGAATTAATGACTGTATTAATACCTTCATCTATTATATAACAATAGGGACAGCAACCACATTGTTTCATACCTATATTTCTATTTATACATTTTCTTTTTCTTTGAAAAATTTCTCTGTAACTAATACCCTTTCTCCAGATCACCTTTGGTATAAAATTAAAAATGGTACTTAGATCCATTTCATCATTTAATAAGGACCAATTTTTGAAAATGATTTCTTTTATATCCAAATAGTTAGATGAAAAACTCATAATACATGCTGAGTTGAATTCAGTTTGAAAAGGTGCATTCGCTACCTGATCTAGATCCAACTCACTTATGTTCACTTCTTCATTGAAGGTATTTACCTTGGTATTAAGTATTGGTTCATAAATACCATTCTTTCTTTTTAATGTTACTTCTTGAATTAAATCATCTATCAATTGGATAGGATAAGCTCTATTGAGAAACATTTCCTTTAATAACATGCATTCTTTTTGAAAATTCTCATCAATAGATATCATTCTTGCAGCTCTTACTAATTGACCTTTTAAAACTGAACGTTTTTGGTGAAATGGGTGGGCACTAGAAAAATGTAAAAATTTATTTGAATATGTTGGTTTCCTGTATAATACTGCTTCATAATGCCTATCAACATTATTTTTTGATACCTCAACATCCAAGAAGACCATAACATTATCATTGGACGAATGGGATAATTCTAAAAATTCAGTTGTATTATTCATCATATGAATCAATTACTGATGACCCATCCATGATTATAAAAATGTCGTCGATGAACCTACCATAAAATTTGACAATATTGTTGAACAATACATTTGTGAAAATATATGTGGTCTCCCAATGTACCAACACCATGTTGGCATAACTAGAGCCACATGGTGAACCCATTTCCACTCCTTCTCTCTGTTTATAATATTGTTTGTTAAATAATATGAATTTCTGTTTGTCTTTTTGTTATCATATATGTACATATATTTCTTTAAGAAGATAAGCGTCAATTAAAAATTTTGCGCGCTTTTTATAAACATTGTATAAATACGACACTTTGAAATTTTTTAACTGTGTCATTTTTCTGAAGAAGTCCTGTATGCAAACAGGACGAAAAACGTAACTTTTATTTGTAAGCGTTTAAATTAAAGTATTTTAGAACGTTCCTCTGCAGTCCAGCCGTGATTCAAATATCTTGATTTACTTTCAATCAAATCAGAAGGAGATATAATATATGCAGGAGATTTTAAGTGTATTCTTTCTAGAAGTGACACTACTAAATGTGATAATTTTAAGATATCTGCACCTGCTAAATGACTGAATAATTTCATCAATAATTCAAATATGAGATATTTATAAAAAAAATAGAACCTAAATTCCTAAAATACACACATTACTCATACAACTTTGGTACACAAACTATTACTGATAAGGTATTGGTTACAGATAATTTATTCTCTAAAATTCAGGAAGTTTTCATTAGCTCCTGTCCAATGTCCAACCACAATGCTATTTTCTTTAAAATCAACATGAAATCTACTCATTTAGTATATTGGCAAAGAATACCAGCATACATTGTTAAACTACCTGGGTTTAAGGAATGGCTACTGAAAGAAATAAAAACATTTCTAGACATAAATGACAATGATAGTACTTCTAAAGGTATTGTCTGGGATACCCTGAAATCTTACATTTTTGGTAAAATCAAAACCTGGTACCTAAACAAAAGAAAGGAATGGGATAGTACGCTATCGGAAATACAATAAAAAATTGACGAACTAAAAAGAAATCTAAACAATAAAGACATAAACACAAATGCAGAACTGAAACAATTAAACCTAGAGTACATGGAAATTCTGAATCTCAAAGTGGCAATAAATTTAGAAAGAATCAAAATACAGTCTTATTCTGTTAATCTAAAAAACATGCATAGATTAGCTGTAAAATAAAAAAAAGTAACTAATGTTAAACATATAGGAGAAGTTATTGAAGAAACTAAAAATAAAACTAAAATTGTAACAGATTTAGAAGAAATTCTTGAGACTTTCAGAAAGCATCACAAAATAATAAATAGCACAAATCCAAATATTAACAACAATGTCCTAAAAGATCATTTCTTAAAAGAGAACATAGGCAATAAATTATCAATAGAACAAAATACCAAACTTCTCAAGCCAATAACATTAAGTGAACTAAAAGAGAGGATTCAAAGTGTCAAGAATAATAAAGCTCCAGGATTAGATAGACTAATAGGAGAAATTTATAAAGTACTCCCAGATGATACAGTAAAGACACTTGTAGAAGCTTTTGAGGAATTTAGAAAAAAGACAAGTTCCTGGAAATATGCCATGATTTCCCTATCCTAAAACATGACAAAGATCCCAAATTAGTAACTTCCTATCATCCCATTTCACTATTAAATGTGGACTGTAAAATTTTTACATCAATATTAGCTAACAGATTAAATCAACTGATGCCCAATCTAATAGTTGATGACCAAACAGGCTTCATCCTAAATAGAAGAGTACAAGACAATGTCATTAGGCATCTATCCTTAGTAGATCATGCTAACAAGAAAAAGAAAGAACTATCAATTATTAGCCTAGACTTAAACAAGACATTTGATTCCATAAATGGGTCCTATTTATTTAAAATATTAGAAGTATGTAACTTCTCCCCTGATTTTTATTGATATAATTAACAGATTGTATGTAAACTCAATATCATACATCAAAATTGATGCTTTTTTATCAGGTCCACTTAACATCCTAAAAGGTATTAAACAAGGCTGCCCACTCTCTCCCTTATTATTTGCCTTATCAGTAGAACCACTAGCTAACTACATAAGAGCAAATTCTAATATAAGTTGATTTTCTGTTAGTCCAAATTACAATTCCAAAATACAGCTTCTTGCAGACAATATCATGCTAACAATTGGAAATATAGATTCTTCTATAGATCATATAACAAAATCCTTGTAAGTTTTTGAAGAGGTTTCAGGCCTAAGCTTTAATCACACCAAAACAGAAACATTATTAATAAATAAAAAAGTAGACACTTTATTAAGAAAGCATAGCAAGTTTACCTGGGCAAATGACACCCTTAAATAATTAGGAATATACATAAAATCAAGCTGGAATACTACTTTAAAAACAAACTACAAATATATATTATCTACAGTCAATGAATATTTAAATAGATGGAATAAAATGTATTTTACAATAGACTGTCATTAATAAAAATGATTATATTACCCAACATGTTGTTCTATTTCCAAACTTTAATTGCCTCCCCATCCAAAAAAAAAAATAATGAAACAACAAAATCCTATGTTAATAAATTTTCTTTGGTTTCCCCAAAAGCCAAGAATTAGTCATGCATGGCATTGCAGAAGTTGAAAAAATGGGGGAATAGCATTTCCAAATTTAGAACTTTATGCGGAATCGACCATACTTAATGTGATAAGTCAGTGGTTAAATTCCAGATATATTTCTAACTGGAAAAATCTTCATGTAAGTATTTTACTATCTGACATAGATGCAACTATTGACAATAATACGTTCTCATAAAATAAAAAAACTTCCTTGTGGTCAAAGACCATTTCTATAATACCAATAAGAATAAAAAAAAACTCTCTTTTCATCAGCTATATATTAGATAATTTTAAAAAGATAAATCATATGATAAAGAATTTAATATTTTAATGTTTCCCATACCAAACACAAAGACATGTCTTGACTCTTTCAATATATCTAAAATAAAAGCAATGGAAGAAAATGGATTAGTTTTCTGGCACCATGTAATAATGATATACATGAGCCATATTTCCTTATGGCCAGATATATCATAAAGCATAACAATTGGTTGAACATACAAATATTTAGAGAATACATAGTTAATGAATTTAAAATATGTCATATCACCAACACAACACCTATAGCTAAGATACTTTCCCTCCTTTGTGAAATAAACACCTTCCACATTAATAATAGTCTCTCGTTGTTAAGAAAATATAAATCTTTAAGAACTAATATGCAAATCACAGAGGACTCCTTTTGGAATTTTACAGAAACAATAAACAAATCCATTTTTTCAGATAGTGATAAAGAATTAGTACTTAAATCAATTAATAACACAATGACATCTCCTTTTTGGAAAATTTTCACTTGGGAAATACATCCATAGGAGCTTTATTACCCTGCATAAGATGGATTTGATATCAAAAAATAATCTTAATAAATGCTGGAGATGTGAGAAAACACTTTCTGCAGATTGGGTACATGTTTATTACATGTAAAATAGTAACTCCATTTTAGATAGAGTTCAGAAATTTCATAAAAGCCTTGTGGTCGGATACGTGTGAAGTTTCTGACTCATTATTGCTGTTCAATGCACTGATACCAATACATATCCCTAGAATAAAGGTGCACCTTCTTTGGTCCTTACTTGCAATTGCAAGAAAAATAATTATGTCAAATTGGAAATGTAAAAAAATCCCATCATTTGCAGACTTTTTATTATTAGCTAAACTTGTATGTAATAGGGAGTTACAAACTATTTCAGAAAGAACTACTAAGATGACACATAAGAAATTAACTTGGTTTAAGCTTAAAAATTACTAGATAAAATGAAATCACAACAATGACATTATATCTGTTATGGACATTGTAAATAGTTATTGTTTCATGTTATGATGTTCTTAAGACATTTCTTGTATTATTTTATTTCATGAAAATCGATAAAATATTATTAGCAAACGATCTAAAATGAAGGATTCTGTCATCCCTCAGAAGCAAACTTCAATTCAAAACCCTACCCATAGTATCTAAGGAGCCATGACTTCAATGTTCCTGACTTCAACAACCTCACTTCATCTACTCCTCAGGGGAGAAAAGCTTCAGAAAAAATAGTTCAATCAAATTGGAACCACCTTCCCAAAAATGTAGATAAATCACTGACTACAAGCATTTGGGAGAAACTCCTAGAAAACATACTAAAGACCATGAAAATGTACCTGCTCCAATGACAAAGGAAGGCATAACTAGTTCCTTTATTATATACCTAGATAGCAATTAAACACTTATTATATTATCTTTACACTGCTGGGGAAATGTTTCCTGGCTAAATGTTAACATTTGTTTTACAACTCTAACTTATGATGTCAGAACATCAGGAACTTCTAAATAGATTCTACCAGCCCTTAACATGTATACTCGGTCACTGATCTGCATAAATTCCAAGCTTAATTCAGTATTAAGAACTAACTTTCATTATATTATTACCCTCAGATATTCACTGAGAATGGCTCTGCATCTCTATCACATCCTGCTATACTTAATTCCATCAAGCATCATTGCATCCCTCAGAAATGCAATACCCTCTCATAATTCATTGACTTGTCTATGTCTACAATCAAGTAATTTAGACAACATATAATAATTCTTTATAATATTATGCAAATTGCTTTTACTTAAGTGTGTATATATCTATCTATATACATGTATGTATGAATGATGTGCATTCTGGATTGTAGCTATGTAGGTCTTAGGTATGGTGCCTATATCTACTGTATGATCAATGTCTGGTTTGCACATCTCTATTGCAAAGTTTATGTTATTGTGTCACAACTATGAGCCATGGCATAAATAATGCTAAGTAATATAATGCATGCTGCAATCCTCAGGCTATGCATAGCAGTTCATGGTCTGGCCACAATGTACATCAAATATTGGCAAACCTACAGAGATTAGAAATTGGAAGGGCACAGTCATTTACATCTGCACAGCTGATGGAGAACAGTTGTACTTGACTTCAACACTACAACATTGGTAGGGGCATGAGAAGTGAATGCAGTAGTCCTGTAGTCTGGGTGATTGTCGGTATTGCTGCATGATCATATTTATGGACATGGATGCCGTGGCCAATGGAGGCAGACTTCATGGCAGTAGTAATTGGTTATAGATACCCATCTATTGAAAAAACATTCTCTCCCACTGACCTCAGTAACAGCATGATCCCATTTTGTCGATATTTCAGGTCACTGTTGAACAAGCACAAATCCTCATGCATAAACAGATGTTCACCTACCATATCCACAGTGGTGGTCAAAGTAGTTGTTTGCAACCAATCGCTGAACTGCTTCTGCTGCTTGATTCTGTGTGCTGCATATATATTAAGGAGAGTATTGGCCTCATAGCATCCTCACACTTCTATGCATCCCTCATCTATGATGTACATGCCTATGTCAGAGGCAGCGTCCATAACAATTGCTGCAGGCTGGACCCTCCATCAGTGGAAATTGATGCTTAAAAATACAACACCAGTGTAAGCTCACTGACATATAGTTATATTATCCTCCCTGGCATATATAGTGGGATTTGCAGAAAATAGTGTTATACAATAATTTGTAACACATATTGAACTCAATTGGACATTGAGCTTGCGGTCCATGGGTGCCTAGAAGGCATAAGTTCTGGCTGGCAACAATTATATCCTCTCTACTTCATGTATATGTGTATATCATACTATAATGTTATGGCCAATACTAACTTGGGGATTCCTCTGCAGGAACACAGGTACTTGGTGCCAGGCTTTCACTAATATCCATGCCAATACCTAGTATGAGGAAATCCTTCTCCTGCCCACAGTCTGACACAATAAAATCCTCAACCTCTATCAGCTGCTCAGTGTTGGTGGTTCCTCCTATGGTGGTCTTGTCCACCATATTGTGCTGAGAGTTGTGCTTTGTCATGCAGATATTATCTTTAACCCTCCTTCACAGCAGCTGTAGGGACCTTTTATGGCATCCCATGACATCTACATCCCACCATATGCCATGCATGATCCTTGGTCTGCACAGCCTTTTACCAGTGGGTATGTGTGATGCATGCAATGGGTCTGCAATAGCACATCATTCTTCTGGCTTATAAGCTTCTTCACACATTGTCTCACAGGTGGCAATACTATAACATACTTGTACACCTGCAGACAAATCATGTCATTTAGTGTGTATATTTGCTTAGCTACATCATGTATGTATTAGTGTCCACAGCCTCCCCTGCCAGGGAATCCACTTAAATATCACCAGCAGTTATTATTTTGCAATGCCAACTGCTTTGTACATGGTACTAGCATGTATGGCTATGGTAAAGCCCTCACCCAAGGTGCCACAGTACACCATGTAATATGCTATACATACCCCACAGACATATACAATTGTGCCACATGACTGAGCAGTGATCATGCATGCAATGTGTGGTTATATTTTTGTCTCTGCACCTCCAATTGGTGTGTGTGTGTGTGTGTGTGTGTGTGTGTGTGTGTGTGTGTGTGTGTGTGTGTGTGTGTGTGTGTGTGTGTTCCACTACTATGTGTGCCATATCTGATATGAAATAGCCATAGGTGGCCCACCATTTCATATTTCTCAGTTAAAGAATCTAAAAGGGCTCTTTCTCTCCCTGATGGGCATCACATGCATTGCAGAGGGACAACAGCAAAGTTATATGTCAAGTTCTCCCTCCTTCTCTCTCTAATGCTCCATAGCACTCCATAGCATTTTGACATGAATTCCAATACATTCCATTCAAGGTTTTGAAAGCAGGCTTGCACAAGATAGCAATGGTGTGCTATATCTCAGTACAGCACACACATTGTGACATCATTGTTCAGCCACAAAATCAGGGAATAGGAGAGGCTCCATAATGCAGCACTGTGTTGCTTGACATATGGTTCCAAAACATGCATCTGTCTACATAGGTCTACCATATTTCTTCTCAAGTGGACCAACTAAGTGGCCTTAGCTGCTTCATCTACTCCGAACTGCAGGGCTTCTGAATGGTGTGTTAGGTAGAAAACTGTTTTTGCTGTTTTTCCTTCACAGAAATTTCAAGGAGATTCTGCTGAGTGGTGTGATGGTCTCTTTGTAAGTCCTTGGTTCTACCTGGCATGGGTGTGTTCTGATGCCATGAGTGTCACCAATACAGGGGAACAATTGCAAGCACCACTACAATTATCCAATAAAATGACACCCTTATCTGCTGCACTAGCTTCAGGCAGAAATTCAACAATTGTCACTAGAGATTAACTGTGTTATGTGGTGTTTACCTATACTTAACAGTACTTCATTATTTTATGTCAGCTGTGCAGTAATGATTAAATATGATTGGCTGCCAAAGGCAAAGTATTGGGAAACACATTTGCTGTATAATCTTCCAGTATACAACTGCAATGTTGTTCATGTTATATGTATTTATATGTGTTTCTTATCTCAGCTGGAGAGGCCACAAAAGTTCCTCACCAAAAGGATAAAGGTTCTCAAAAATCTGTCTTATGCTGCCCGACTGAAAGAACTCCAGTTATATTCAGTTGCTTACCGCTTGCTCAGAGGTGACCTATGCCTGACATACAAGGCCATGCCAAACCCAGATTTGATGAACATGCTTCATCTCAAAAAATCTAGATCCCTCAGAGCCACAAGGGCGGGAGACTTAAACCTCGACACGGTTATTAATAGGATGTGCTGGAGGGATAGATTCATCACCCAAAGACTCCCTATGCTGTGGAACAAAATCCCGGTTTATGTGAGGCAGAGCACCTCGCTGGCCTTGTTCAAGAGGAATCTTGACCAATGGATGGGAGATCGCAGATACACCCCAGGGGTTACCTCAGTGTCACTGCTCGACAGAGGCACAGCAAAATAATGGGCATAGTTTCTCCAAACTAAAGGGGTGGCGTAAGCCACAAAACTATGGGCTAGGCTTATAAATGCCCTCGGGCAGATAGCCTAGTATGAACCTATGAACCTATGTTCTCCTCATTGTTTCTCTCATTTGCAGGTCCATTTGAGACAGAGGAGATGGCATGGCCTTGTTTACCCCAGTCTCTGCCAAGTTATTGCACTTGTCACTGGGTCTTCAGTACACTTCATGTATGTCTTTCAAGGGGAGGGTGAGAGAAGACACTTCTGTTGAAGATGATACGAGGGGGTCTACAGTGCCATGTATTTAGCCGATCAGGAGGTTGAAGGTGGACAGGATCTGTCACCTCTAATGACACATTGTCCTTTGTGGAGGCTGATGGCTGATGAGATGTGAAGGCAGCCGGGCATCCATTTCAGCAACAGGGGGTACATTCAGGAGTGACCTAGTAGGTCACACAACCTACAAGCCCCAACCCCCTGATGGAACATCCATCCAATGACATTACACACCCGATTGTGTGGGGCCTGTGTTTGTTGCTTTCTAGGCCAGTCTGGCAGCCAGCCAAGCCAGTAGCTTCTCACAGTCCCTTTCAGAGTGAGTCCCCCTTCCTGTGTCATTGCTCATACTTTGTTCATTATACTTTGTTCATGATCTTCCCCATCACAAGTTGTCAGCACCACATGTCTGCATGTCCACCCCACCTTTTGGATGTGCACCACCCTCGTCCTTCTATATCAGTTAGGTATGCTGGCACTATTTTATGCTTGTTACATCCTTAATTAACTTTTGGTTGCTACACACACAGAGTCCCTTTAGTATTAGCACTGTGCAGGCATGCTGTGCAGCTTTATGACTTCCAGCCCTAGTTTTTGAAATGCATTTGTGCATTTGATGAGACATACCAAAGCATTTTCATGCTTTAAATTTCCATGGGATGTTTCATAAATGGATTATATATCCCATGCTTGTCTTGTTTACAAAGATAGTTGAAGCAAAAATGTTAATTAAATGAACATTGAAATGCACAGTTTCAGTCCAAGCTGTTTATATTCCCAGACTGTCTTAAACCAACTTTTGTAAATCTACTGTGAATGGATCTGACCTCATAAACCTCCCCCTTGCTGTGATCATTAATATGCTCTCCCATCTTATCATTAACCCATATAAAATGTTATGGATTCCTGGTTGGCTGTTTGATAAAACCCATGCTGTTAAGGTTCGGGATGATTGCTTTAGACGAGAAAACATCACCACCGATATCTCAAAGAACTCTGCTTTTGGTTTCCCTCCTCTTTGACATATAATTATCTTAAAAGAAAGTTTATATCAAGAGGCTAACCAAGTCTGCTGATTATTTCAAACTGAGGGTGTTTATCAAATCCCATTCTGGTATTCATATACTGTAGCAAAGCCTTGACCAAACAAATGTTTGATGTGTCATTCATGCGCTTACAGTCAATACCAAGAAATGCAGTATAAGTCTCTTTTGTAATCTGACAGCACCACCATAGAGTATATTCATAACATTACACTTAAGTCAGATTCAGTCATGAGACACTTGGGTACCTATACTGATAAAAAAAAACTCTCCTTTGACCAAATGTCTCTGTTATGGTTAGAAAAGGGGGTAGCAGGGGTTCCCCAAGACTCCATCCTTGGACCCCTACTGTTCTTCCTATTTACTACACCCCCAACCCTAAACTGGTTCTCAAACTACCTCACAAATAGGCAACAATCAACCAAGTGGCAACCCTCTTTCTCTCCATTCCTTAACACAGCCGCAGGTGTTCCCCAAGGATCCATACTAGGGCCCCTTCTGTTCAGCATTTTTATCAAGAACTTCCATACAACTCTTAGCCAAGGTACTATTATCCAATATGTAGATGACTCAGCCATCATCTGCACTGCCAATTCCACATCAGAACTACAGTAACTCATCCAGAATGTTCTCACTTGAACTGAAACATGGATGATTAATAAACATCTCACCCTAAACCCCAACAAAACTAAACTTGTGCTATTTACTCCTAAAAAATACTACCTTAATCAAGGATGATTTCACTATTCATTCTCAAAATAACAGTCATTGAGGTTGTACCAAATAAAAAGCTACTAGGTGTCATCATAGATTAAAACCTAACATTTGGCCTGCATGTTCACAGCAATATCAAAAAAACACACCAAAAATGTGTATCCTCTACAAACACAAATACTTTCTCAACCACTCAGAAAAACGATCCCTAGCCTTTTCCTTTCTGCTACCTTCACTTCTATATGGTGCCTCTCTTCTTAACAATATCCATTATCTCTGAAATCCTAACTTGTGCTACAATAAAACTGCCAAATGTGTAACAAATGCAAAATAGTCATCTCACCATTGTTCCTCATTATACCTACTAACTTGGCTAGAACTCCCACATCATCTTACATATTCACAATTAACCACTGCATACAAATGTATATTCAAGCCACCAAACTGCCCTGCCCTTTCTTCCCTACTTACTCAGTACTATCCAATTAGACCTCTCCGATCTGAAAATCAACTGCTCCTGAATGTAGATAAGCCAAACATCTCAGCTGGTCAGCTGCTCTACTCTTTTACTGTTGCAAAACTATGGAACACCCACCCTCCATCAATCAGAACCACCTGCAATGCAGCTCTCTTTAAAAAATCCCTGAGGGAACACCTTTCCTGTCTATAGCAGTTGCACATGTGCCAAAGCTGTACTTCCCAAAACCTGACTCCCTCTTCTAATACTATCCTAAATCTCCATTAATTAGTACTCTATTATAACTCTTTCTATCTCAAACACAACTACAGTGCTGGAATTCATAACTGTTAATTATCCAGACTATATTGCAAAAACCTAAGCTATTCACACAAGTAACTTGATTATTCTAACTTGTTATATCCTAAATTGTGATATTCTAATTGTGTTAACCCTTATCCTGATATTGTAATCTAATACTGTACTCAGATTTTAATTGTCAACTGCAACTCTTGCATTGTACCTACTGATCATTTAATCTATTGCACTGTATGTATTGTGTATGGTATATATTGTATATTGCATACATTGTGTATTTTAGTGTGGAGCTTTTCTCTCTTGGCCTCCACTGAAAATGGGCTCACTATGGCCCAGTGAACCAGCTCAGTAAACAAATGCAAATAAATAAATACTAACAATCTCCATACTTCCACACTACATGCTTCTATCATCCAATACGCAGATGATTCCACGCTAATATGTGCAGCTTCTTCCTTACCAGAACTTCACTCACTAACACAAGATTCTTTTTCTTCAGTCGAAGCATGGCTTACTAATTCCCACCTAATTCTGAATCGGAACAAAACAAATCTTCCTCTTTTCAGGCCTACTAAATCCACTGTACCATGTCCCACGTTTAATATTCTGTCCAAGAACAAGACCATTATCTCACCAGTAACTCACACCAAACGTCTATGTGTAGAGATCAACAATAATATGAGATTTGATATCCACATCACCCAGAACAGAAAAAAGTGCATAAAAAATGGCGTTCTATACAGCAATAAGCAGTTTCTTACAAAACACTCAAAATCCACCATTACACACACACACCTCATCTCAACACTTATCTATGCTTCACCAATTCTTATTAACCTTGGAAAGACTGATTTAGTTAAACTGGACTCCTGTTACAACACAATAGCCAGGTTTACCACAGACTTTCCTTATAGATGACATCACTGTACAGCACTAACGCAACTTAACTGGTTGAAACTTCATCAGCTCTTACTCTAATCACACACACCATCCAGTCACTAGCCAGTCAGTTACCTTCTTCTTCCTCCTCTATTACTAGTGCTATTGGCAAATTTCCACCCGCCTTTAACCTTCAACCAATATCCACCTCCTATATTAGAACCCTATTGAAGAAACTTAAACCATCCACCCTATCGGCCGATCGACTCCCAGCCGAATACCTACAAATAGCATCAGATGTTATAGCCTACCCCATCTCAATCTTAATTAACAGAACTATAACAGAGGGCACAATCCACTCTCTTTGGAAAATATCTTACGTTATCCCTCTTCATAAGGGTGGCTCCTCCACGGAAACTTCTAACTATAGACCGATAGCAATACTGTCACCAATAGCAAAAATAATGGAAAGATGTGCTCACAAACAACTCCTACAATATCTCACCCTAAACAATCTTTTGTCCAAAACTCAACATGGTTTTCGCCCCCATCATAGTACAACCACTGCCCTCCTTTCCTTCGTCGACTCAGTCAACAGCAACCGCAACAACAAACTAATTACTTCTGCTCTGTTTTTTGATCTGTCAAAAGCCTTTGACATGGTCAATCATCAACTCTTACTCCATACCCTCGAAAACCTTCACCTTGATAACTTGGCCCTAAACTGGTTTAATGCTTACCTCTCTGGTAGACAACAAGCAGTTCAGTGGCAAAGCAAGCTATCTCACTTGCTACCTAACACAATAGGAGTTCCCCAAGGCTCTACACTTGGTCCCCTTCTTTTCTCCATATTCATAAATGATCTCCATTCAGTCATCCCTAAAGCCACCTGCATTCAATACGCAGATGACTCTACGCTGATCTGCTCTGATCTTTCTCTTCATAACTTCCAGAAAGTCACCCAACACTGCTTTACTGCAGTGGAAAAATGGTTCACCGAATGGAAACTTATCCTAAACCCAATAAAAACTAAGCTACTACTAATTCTCCCCACCTTAGCCACTTCTTTAGGGCAACACCCTCCACTCTCTAATAATATGGCCTTCCACGTTCAGTCCACTAACGGGACCATCATTGAGCCTGTCACCAGTACCAAACTACTAGGTGTCACTATTGACCACAAGCTCAAATTTGACATGCACATCAGTCAAACTATAAAGACAATAAACAAGAAACTTGGTTCCATGTATAGAATTAAGAACTTTCTTACTCCCAATACCAAACTAACCATCGCACGCACTCACCTTCTCTCCACCCTATTATACGCCTCTCCGGTACTTTCCTTCCTCAAAAAAACTGAGCTTAACAAACTCTCTGTAGCTTATAACCATATTGCCAAATTTGTAACAGGAGAGCCTTACCATACACACCACTGCCTCAATCTAAGAAAACTTGGCTGGTTAGAACTTCCCAATCTTCTCAAGCTTAACCAACTTATTGAAGCATTTAAAATTATCAAGGAACCAGATAAAACCCCCTCACTGTACAAACTTTTGACCCCCTATTCCAATCTAAATAGCCTTCGTTCTTCAAATAGTGTCCTGGTACAAACAACGAAATCTAACAATTCGAGTGGCGATGCTCTTTTTGCCTATTCCATTGGAAACTATGGAATTCCCTTCCAAACAACCTAAGACTAGCTACCTCTCTCAGCCAATTCAAAACTAATCTCAAATTATTCTTTAACGCTCATTGGCTATGTCCTTGTACTAAACCGCACTAATTCTTAGTTCCCCGTTCTCCCTCATGCCATTCCCTAATGGTCTCTCTCTTCTCATATATCTCTAGATCCTACAATTTCTATCTCCTCCTGTACATTGTCTCTAATTAATCCATATTTCTGTTAATTGCATTTCATCGAATTAGTTAATTTATTTGTATGTCTAATTTGTTTCTCTGAATATTTTTTCTACCAAAAATTTATTTCTGTATGTAAATCAATGTGTTGTATGCTTATTGTGGAGCTTTTCTCCCCGGGCCTCTGCTGAAAATGGATATGTATCCAGTTGGACTAGCCCGGTAAACAAATGTAAAATAAATAAATAAATAAATAAATAATCAACTTACTCTAGCCCATAAAATTCTGAATCAGCCAGAGAAAACCCCTGCACTTCAAAATCTTTTACATCCACATTCTAGTAATAGGATTCTCTGCTCTAGTAATAAATTTCTATTAGACATAACTAAAGCCAACAATGCCTTAGGGGAATCACTCTTCTCCAACTTCATACCTAAAATATGGAACACACTGCCAAGCAATATATCGTCTACTACTTCCTTAGTTCAGTTTAAAATAATGCTAAAAACTCACCTAGTAAATACCAGGCTCTGTTCTTTTACAAGTCCTGGATAACTTAGCCTTAATTTGCTAACCTGTGTACATTTTCTCAGGTGCTTATTTGCTATTAACTGTAAATAATAGTAATGGTCCTCTCTATCAATCTCATCATTTCCATAGAGAATTTTACACTCTCTTACCCTGTCTCGATGCTAACTATAAATATGTGTTCCCTATCTGTCTGACTTTCACTTTTGATGTAACTGTAAAAGTTCCAATTGCACTCTTAATATAAATGTACATAGCTGATTTATTTGTATTTGTACATTTTATGTTTATGTGGAGCTTTTTTCCCCGATCCTTTGTTGAAAAAGGACTTGTGTCCAGTCGGACCTTCCTGGTAAACAAATATAAAATAAATTTAAATTTAAGTTTAAACTGTGAGCTTTGGCTGGCTAAGACCTGTATGCTATCAATTGAATGCATAAGTGAAGTTAAGTAACTTGTATCTGCACTTTTATCAAATAATACACGAGTTAAAGTAATTTGTTTATATTGCATTGAGGAATATCTAGCTGGAAGCTGTGACTCTGTTTTTCAGTAGTACAAGTGGTATTTTCAGTTAAGGCTTGTTAAAAAAACAGCATAGCCAGTGATAGTGGGGGTAGTTTCCTTCATTGTTATTCAGTTTCTGTGTTATACAAGTGGTACAGTGAATTATCTTCTGTTTAAACTGTGAGCTTTGGCTGGCTAAGACCTGTATGTTATCAATTGAATGCATAAGTGAAGCTAAGTAACTTTTATCTGCACTTTTATCAAATAATACACGATTTAAAGTAATTTGTTTGTGTTGCATTGAGGAATATCTAGCTGGAAGTTGTGACTCTGTTTTTCAGTAGGTTTCCGCCCACCTTCCCTGTTTTTGTCTTGATGTTGATCTTGATGGCTTTGAAACTGCCCGCCCCTCTTGTAAATTTGCACTTGGATACTCCTCCTGGGCCCATCTCATTTGCTCACTCAAAAAAAAAAAAAAAAAAAATGTATCTGCTTTTGCTGTATTTGTGTTTCTTCCTACTTTATTTTGCTTTTGCGTCATCTTAAAAGTACTCAATTGTATTTATTACTGCTTGGTGTAACTCACTCTAAGCCTTTTAGTTTAAGCACTTGGGCTTCAGACCAGTTGTTTTACATTAAGAAGGTTTGTGGTCTGCACTGTAGTGGCAGGATAGGTAGCTTGCATCCTTCTAAGTTGGGAACTGCTGATTGAGGGCTCAGTGTTTGTTATTCTAAAAGTGTATTAATTCTGGTTTAAGCACTTGGGCTTCAGGCCAGTTATTTTACATTAAGAGGGTTCGTGGTCTGCACTCTTGTGGGAGGAGAGGCTGGACTCTGCCCTTCTGAGCTGGGAATTTCTGGTTAAAGGCTTATAGTGCCTGCATATTTGAACTGCTTCTTACTGAAATTGGTGCACCTTGTTTGCTGTAGCATACCTTTCTCTCACAACCTCCTAAACCTCATTTTCAAACCCAACTACCTACTAGCCAAATATCACAGACTACAACACATTAAATACTCTAACCTAAAAACTAGAAAACTATTTGACTTCTATTGTAAAGTGCAACAGCCTAACCTTTTAACACTCCCCCACTCACTATTAGATGGAGACATTCACCCCAACCCTGGCCCAATCTATTCCCTTATTAATGCAAACAACAAACAAAACATAACTAAAATCCAAACACCTAACAAACCTACCAACTCACTCTCAATAGCACATCTAAACATACGTAGTATTTGCAATAAAATTGCACAGGTACAAGCCCTATTACAATCTCAACCATTTGATATCCTATGTTTATCAGAAACATGGCTAAAACCCACCATTAAAGATAATGAAATTACCCCACCTGGCTACAATATCTTCAGACTTGACCGTACTTCCAAAAAGGGAGGGGGTGTGGCAACCCTCTATAAAACAGAGCTAAAAGTCAGCACCTTACCTCCTAACTTATCTATAGACTCTTCTGCAGAAATAATAATCTGTAAACTTCAGGGAAACACAAGTAAAACCATAAATATTATCTGTGTTTATCTTCCCCCAGGAAATAACAATAATATACTAGAGCATATCCTCAACTGGCTTTCTATTAATCTCCCGCAAGAAACCATGGTCCTCGGCGACTTTAATATAGATTGGAATTCCTGTACTAATACTAATCCCTCTACCCACATTAACCTGTATGGCTTCTCACAACTTATAAACTCCCCTACCAGAACTAATAGACTCAATAACAAAGAAAGTACCTTGGATTGGATACTTACTAATAATCCTCAGCAATCCTACACAACAGGAACCCTTCCAGATGATATAAGTGACCACTCACTTACATATATTATCAGACATAAAACCAACATAATATTCCCTAACACTCTCAGAACAATACACTCTAAAAAGGAATTTAACCCAGAACTTTTCCAAACAGAACTAAAACTATGTAATTGGATACCATTAAAATATCTCCCTCTAAATGAAACAGTGGAATACTTTAACTCCACATTCTTAGCCACCCTGGATCACCATGCTCCAATTCGCTCTATTAGAATTAAAGCTAAACCAACCCCTTGGCTCACTAACAATACTAAACAAAAAATCCAACTTAGAAACAAATCCTGGGCAAAATGGCGTACAACTAAGAATGCAACAGACCGCCAAACCTTTAGAGAACATAGAAACAATACAAAAAAAGCCATACTTCTAGACAAAAATAATTATTATCTTCAGCTACAACAAACCTCTCTCAAAGACCCCAAAAAATGTTGGACTTCTATTAATAATCTTCTTTACCCAGGCCAACTAATAACACCTAACCCACTAGGCTCTAACCCTGAGAATCCCACACAAACAGCAAATGCCTTTAACTCTTTCTTCACTGATACCATCCAAACTCTAGCTAGCCACCTATCTCCTAACACATCTAATCTGTCCACTTCCTCTACAAATCCACCTCCTCTATTTCACCTCCAACCAGTATCTACCTCCTATAGTTCCTCTCTTCTACATAAGTTAAAACCTACCACCCCTCAGCTGACAAACTCCCAGCAGAATTCTTGCAAAAAGGAGCTAATGCCATTGCCTACCCTATTTCTATTCTGATAAATAGAACAATAAGTGAAGGAACTGTCCCTTCAATATGGAAAATTTCACACATCATCCCACTACACAAAGGTGGGAGCTTTAATGACTTTTCTAACTTTCGCCCCATAGCTTTACTTTCCCCTATCGCAAAAATTATGGAAAAAATGCATCCATAAACAACTATTCAACCACCTTCTCCAGAACAACCTACTCGCTAACTGTCAACATGGCTTCAGACCTTTCCATAGTACCACCACTGCACTGCTATCATTCACAAACAGCATCAACAATAATCGTAACAATAATTGTCTTTCATCTGCAGTCTTCATTGACCTATCCAAAGCTTATGACATGGTTAACCACCAACTACTACTCCATACACTGAATACTCTCTCACTTGATCCTTTTGCCTTGAACTGGTTTACATCTTACCTTGATAATTGTCACCAGGCTGTACTCTGGAAAAATAAACTATCCGATCACCTTCCTATCTCTCTCGGTGTCCCCCAAGGATCTATATTAGGCCCACTCTTATTTTCCATCTTCATTAATGACCTGCAAACAGCCATTCCTTATTCCACCTGCATTCAATATGCAGATGATTCTACCATAATCTGCTCAGCCTCTTCTCAAATTAAACTACAGTCTCTTACCCAAAAAGCATTCAACACTGTTGAACTATGGTTTTCTCAACGCTGCCGCCTTCTGAATCCCAAAAAAACTAAACTGCTACTCTTCTCACCAACCCAAAAGTCCACATCTTTACCTTTCAGTCTCACTTCTAGCAGTCCCCACAAAAGAGAAAGCAGCCACACCGGTCCAGTAGCAATCAGGGCAAAAAAAGCTCACAATCAGGCACGAATGAATCACGAATCACTTCTAGCAGTGGTACTCTTATCTCTCCTGACCCTACCACTAAACTTCTAGGAATAACAATAGACAACAATCTAAACTTTGATACTCACATAAACACTACAATAAAGTCAGTCAACAAAAAAATAGGATCCCTCTATAGAATTAAACCTTATCTTACACCAGCAGCTAAGACTGCTATAGCCAGAACCCACCTAATATCCACCCTGCTTTACGCCTCTCCCAGTTATACTAATCTCTCAAAGAACAACATCAGGAAACTAACTACTTCCTATAATAATATTGCTAGATTTGCTACAGGCTCTCCTTACAGAACCCATCACTGTCTAAATCTTAAACAATTAAACTGGCTTGAGTTTCTTAATCATCTTCAATATCACCAGCTTATAATAGCCCATAAGACTCTATATCTACCTAACAATATCCCTGGACTCTCTAGCCTCATTGCACCTTATAAAAACCTCACATCTCTATGCTCCTCTAACAAACTACTGATCAATACTACTAAACCCAACAACACAGCAGGTGAGTCGTTGTTCTCTAACTCTGTAGGAAAACTTTGGAATAAACTTCCCTCTGAAATCACATCTCAAACTTCTCTCTCACTTTTCAAAAGGAATTTGAAACTCTACCTTAACAATCACTGGCTATGTACCTGTACTAACCCTGACTAAATCTTCTCATATTCACTTATCCCACCACATCCCTTACTAGCTCCCTTTTATGTATCAATAAACTACATTATTGCATATATCTTACAAGTATATATCTACATCATACCTCAGTCTCTTACAAAATGACCATGTTAATTCTATTCTGTACCTTACAAAATGACCATGGTAACACCAATTTATACTATTGAATAAAAAAAAAAAAAAAAACTTTTTTTTTGTAATATTGCTATCTCTATTATCTGTATAACTCCTGTTTTTAACTTTGTAAAGAAAATCTGTATTATTCTTGGAGCTTTTCTCCCTGGGCCTCTACTGAAAATGGACATGTCTCCAGCTAGACTAGCCCGGTCAACAAATGTAAAATAAAATAAATAAAAATAAAAATAAATAGACTAGATCCAGGCCTGCTGAATCTAGCTTTGTTTGTATAACTTGAGCACTAATCCAGGCATTCTTTAAAGTACTCAATTGTATTTATTACTGCTTGGTAGTAACTTGATTAAAGTGTAGCTATCATTCTAAGTCTTTTGGATTAAGCACTTGGGCTCAGACCAGTTGTTTTACATTAGGAAGGTTTGTGGCCTGCACTGTGGTGGCAGGACAGGTAGCTTACATCCTTCTAAGTTGGGAACTGCTGATTGAGGGCTCAATGTCTGTTATTCTAAAAGTGTATTAGTTCTGGTTTAAGCACTTGGGCTTCAGGCCAGTTATTTTACATTAAGAAGGTTCATGGTCTGCACTCTTGTGGGAGGAGAGGCTGGACTCTGCCCTTCTGAGCTGGGAATTTCTGGTTAAAGGCTTATAGTGCCTGCATATTTAAACTGTTTCTTACTGAAATTTTTACACCTTGTTTGCTGTAGCATAGACTAGACCCAGGCCTGCTGAATCTAGCTTTGTTTGTATGCTTGTTTGCTTGTTATTTCCCTGAAATGCTAATTCCACCTAAAACGCGGCTTTTCAGCGCTTCTGTGGATCCCTAGTGATATCTGCATTGCTTACTGTACTTATTTCCTTGTTTCACTTGAAAGAAAGTTACTGTTTGTCATTTTTGCATTTAAGTTACCTGTAACACATTGCATTTAAGTTACCTGGCACTTGCTCACTAAAGCAATTATATAGGTCAGCACTAAAAAAATAAAAGCACTACACCCTCACAAACTCCCCTTGAGTACCTTGTTCCCCATTGGCCCTTTTTTTCAATTATAAAGGAATTCCCAATACTATTCTAGCATGTCCAAAGGTCAATTGTCAATCTCCTCTCTGGTCCAGCTGGTGAATCTGGAAATCTTGAGGCAATGTTACAACTGCCTCATGTAAACAGACAACCCTCTCCTCCTCCCAACAAATTCCAACACGTGTGAGAGATGCAACCATATAGCCAAACTGGAGGCTAAGCTCTCTCAACTCAGTACTGGTGTAACCAGTCAGGAGGAGAAGGAAACCACACTCACTACAATTCCAGTCTCACATAGACCTACCACGACAGCAAACCAAACACATAAACACACAAAAACATACTCGGAGGCTCTAAATAAAAAGCTGCCTAAGCAGCAGAGACCTCCAAAGCAGACACCCAAGCAACCGCTACCCCAAAACAAAACACGTGCAACACATAGCTCACAAAGCCAGTGTGCCAAACAGTCACAGCCCTTAAGGCTAAACAACACACCTGATACACTTGTAATAGGTAACTCTATCGTCAGGCACACTGACGTCCCACTCACTAGGCTGAACAAGGAGAAAGTCACAGTGAGCTGCCTGTCGGGTGCTAGGATCCGCCACATAACACAAGCACTCAGGTCACTCCAAGGCAAGTACAAATATGACTCCATCATTGTCCATGCTGGTGTGAATGACCTGAGACGTACCTCCCTGGCCTACATGAAAAGAGCCATAGAGGAGCTCTCTGAGCATGTAGCCCAGGCCGGTATGACCCTGACCTTGAGTAGTATCTTACCCTCACCAAGAATGATGCCACAATATGAAGACAAGATGATTAATTTCAACAACTGGCTTAAGTACTGGTGTCATTCAAAGGGGATCCAATGCCTGTCAGCCTGAGATGACATGCTCGACAAGCCACGATGCTTCGCTAGGGACGGCTTGCACCTGTCACCCCTGGGCTTTCGGATATTGGCAAAGGCTCTTGCTACCCCCATAGTGCCTTTTTTAGGCAAGGCTCAAAAGACAAACCCACCTCCATAGGTATCACAAGGGATAAGAAACTAAGAGTAATGCTACTCAACGCCAGAAGTCTAAACCTCAAGATGCATGCACTCGAAACTCTCCTTAGCATGGAGAACATCGATATCTGTGCAGTAACAGAAACCTGGTTCAAGGCTCCCGAGAGCACCCCAGCACTACCAGGTTATACCTCATACCATGCTTTTCGGCCCCAAAACTTGGACCGAACCAGAAAAGAGGGGGGGGTATCAATATTCGTCAAAGATACCCACACCTCCAGGTTGGTGGCACAGCACGAAGCATCAGAGGCTATCCATGTGCAACTAACAGTGGGTAAAACTGCCTTCCAGTTTATAGCCTGCTACAGACCACCCTCCCAAACCCAGGAACCCCACTCAGCCTTCCTGAGAACACTGGAAAATATGAAGGTCTCTCCAAACACCATTATATTGGGTGACTTCAACTACCCAAACGTAGACTGGGAGCATTACTCTAGCTCCAACACCCTAGTTCAAAGGTTCCTAGAATTTATAAACTCAAATGCTATGGAACAACTTGTTACCACTCCCACAAGAGGGGAAAACATACTGGACCTGATCATCACCAACATGGGGACTCTATGCTCCAGACCAGAAGTGTATCCCTCACTGGTAAGATCAGACCATAAACTAATCTCACTGGATATTCACATCCCGACCCCACCCCCTGCCCAGAAAACCACAGTGAAAAACTTCTCTAAAGCAAATTTCACACTCCTCAAAACTGAGGTGGAATCCTTCAAAGCCTCCGGGCCTGTGGAAAATACGGCCCAGCCCGCAGAATCCTTTATAAATGCATTCTATGAACACCTTCAGGAATGCATGGATCATGCAATCCCAAATAAAACCAAGACCCAATCCTCCAAAGGTAGACGTCCTGTCTGGTGGACCCCAGCCATAAACAAACTATACAATAGAAGGAGGAAGCTACTACATGATAGAGCAAAATCCCAAAAAGGGAAGGCATCTCTGATCAGTGTTAGCAAAAAACTATGGGCACTCATAAAATCGTCTAAGGCCAGCTTCGAGAGAAAAATTGCACAGGACACTAAGGATAATCACAAGGCTTTCTTTAGTTATGTTAGGAACCTGGGTGGGAATTCCCAGATATGCTCAGAATTAGTCCAAAATGACAAAAAATACACCGAACCCACAGACATTGCCAACATCCTAGCTGACAGGTTCAGCACAAACTTCTCCCCCCCTCCCCACTAAAAGGGCAAATATCTATCCCAGCAGAGTGCTGCCCCCCTGACATCTCAGATGCTCAGGTAAGAGCCGCCCTCTCCAAAGCAAAAAACATAGCATCAATGGGACCAGACGGTGCCCCGGGCTGCATCCTACATGAACTCCAAGAAGAGCAAAACCCAAACATAAAACTACTGTTCAATCTCAGCCTTACCACAGTATATGTACCCAAAGAGTGGCATATAGCAACAGTGGTCCCTCTCCACAAAGGTGGTGCCTCAACGGATCATGGAAACTATCGCCCCATAAGCCTGACTAGCTTGGTCTGCAAAGCTATGGAAAGGATCATCATGGACCTCATAAATAAAGATATTGGGGACCTACAGACACTGGATCCTAACCAGTTTGGCTTTGTTAAGGGCAGATCCTGCCTCTTAAATCTGGTCAATTTCTTTGAAACAGTCACCAAGGCCATTGACGAGGGGAAGGTGGTCCACACAGCCTACCTGGACCTCGCAAAAGCCTTTGATACAATACCCCACTCGGGCATTATAGATAAGCTCACCAGCTTAAATATAAACCCCTATGTCACTAGATGGGTTGCAAACTGGCTCAAGGACAGAACCCACATGGTTAGAATTGCTGGAGCCATGTCAGACTCCAAACCAGTTACAAGTGGCATCCCACAAGGCTCAGTCCTGGGACCTCTCTTGTTCGGTATATATTTTTCGGAGGTACAGGCCAACACGGAAGGACTGTGGCTGACCAAGTTCACAGATGACTGCAAACTGGGCGCCGTAATTGACTCTCCAGCCGACACAAGCATCCTCCAAAAGGGCCTCATAGAAACAGACAACTGGTGCCAGAGCCACGGCCTCAAGCTAAACGCCAAAAAGTGTATAGTCATCCCCTTTGGCAAAAACAAAGTGCCCACAAATTACCACATAGGTGGTAATCCATTAAGTACAGAAGAAGTAATTAGGATCCTGGGGACCCAAGTTGATAGCAATCTCTCATTTGACAAACACATGGCCAAAGTGGTTATTTATTTATTTATTTTACATTTGTTGACCGGGCTAGTCTAACTGGACATATATCCGTTTTCAGTAGAGGCCCGGGGAGAAAAGCTCCAATTACATGAAGTAAACAATCATTTACAAAAGAACAATGGTAAGCATAATACAAAAGTACCAGAGTAGACTTATGTAAGAATTTAAGAAAAACTAAAACTGACAAAAAGCATGTAAACAGATAAAAAAGTCAGATAAAAGTAAAATACAAGGTATGGAATATTCTGAAGTTAGAATAATGAGACAGATAAGCAGAACATAAGGTGGGAAAACATTGGTGAGAAAAAAAAATACTAAGGTAGAGTCAATATCAATGATATAACAGTTGACAATTAAACCTATTATTTAGAGGACCAGTAAGGGGAGAGGGGGTAAGTTGGGAGATAATGAAGTAATTTCAGTCAGGGTTAGCACAAGGACATAATCACTGGGATTTAAGATGTTCTTTGATATGTCTTTTGAAAAGGGATGTAGAGTCTAGGTTAGTTATTTCATGAGGGAGTTGATTCCAGAATTTCCCGACAGAGTTAGAAAATAATGAGTCCCCAGCTTTATTATATGATTTAGTCAAGGCCACTAGGAGTTTATAAGCAGAGCGTAGTGTGGCTAGGTTTTTATATGGTGAAATTAGTTTTTTAAGGCTAGTGCAGGGTAGTGAAGGGACTTATGAATGATAAGTAGTTGTTGATAGAGTATGTGGTTATTTAGCTCTAACCAATCTAGTTGTTTGAGGTTGTGACAGTGATGAGTTCTAAAGGGGTTATCAGTAATGAATCTAGTTATACTGTTGTAACAGGCAGATAGTTTGGTAATGTTGGATTTAGATAAGTTTGTATATATAGCAGAGGCATAGAAAAGGGTGGAGATCAGGTGGGTCTGGGCAATGGTTTTTCTGGCTGCAGGGGTAAGAAAGGGTTTAATTCTGTAGAGACTACCTATTTTTTTGTTAACTGATTTAATGGTGTTGTTGATATGTACATCAAAATTAAGATGGTTATCAATAGTTATACCTAATAGGCGAGTGGTCATATCTGGGTTAATACAGGTAGCATTATTTGAGGAGATAGTGAAGAAAGGAGATGGAGATTTGTGTGTAGGAGTAAAGAGAAGAAGTTTTGTTTTTTTTGGCATTAAGAAGGAGGGAGTGTTCCATAAACCATTTGTCTACATTATGGAAGACTGTTTGGGTGAGGGACTGGAGGGAGGAAACATTATTAGCAGCGCAGATTAAAGTTGAATCATCAGCATATTGAATGCAGATGGCTTGGGGTATGTTCAAGTGCAGGTCATTGATAAATAAAGAAAAAAGAAGGGGACCTAAGATTGAGCCTTGTGGAACCCCAATGTTTACCAGGAGTAAGGAAGAAAGGTTGTTGTCCCACAGCACAGCTTGTTGGCTGTTTTGGAGATAACTCCTAAACCATTGAAGTGCTTGTGAACCAAGAGAATAGAGATGTAGCTTGTCAAGGAGTATATTATGGTTAACCATATCAAAGGCTTTTGACAGGTCTATGAATAGTGCAGATGAGAAAAGATTATTGTTCCTATTATCATTTATAGCATCAGAGAAGGAAAGGAGGGCAGTTGTAGTGCTGTGAGAAGGTCTAAAACCATGTTGGCAATTGGCTAGAAGTTTGTTTTGCAGAAGGTAGTTAAGAAGTTGTTTGTGTATACATCTTTCCATAATCTTCGCTAATGGTGAGAGTAAGGCAATAGGGCGGAAGTTTGAGAGCTCAGTAGAGGAGCCCCCTTTGTGTAGAGGAATTATATGTGATATTTTCCATATGGAGGGAATTTTTCCTTCAGAGATAGTTCTATTAATAAGTATGGATATGGGATAGCCTATAGCTTCTGCAGCAATTTGTAGGTATTCTGATGGGAGTTGGTCTGCGGATGGGGTGCAAGGTTTAAGTTTTTTGAGAAGCTTATAAATAAGAGATGTAGCAACAGGTTGAATGTGAAAGGTAACAGATGAGGCATTGGAGGTATTAGGGCAGGTAGTAGTAAATGTGGGTAATGAATTCGCTAGGGCTTGAATGGCTTCTGTAAAATATTTGTTAAAGGAATCTGGGATCTGGGAGGAATTGTTGAGGTCAAAGCCTGATGGGGTAGGAGTAGTAGAATGTCCTGGTTTAAGAAGTTTGTTAATACCTGACCAGAATTTTTGAGGGGTGTGTTGACTTATTTGTTGAAGGTGGAGATAATATTCCTTTTTGTCTTTGAGAGTATCTTTCTTAGTAGCATTTCTTAATTGTTTAAAGAGGAGGTGATCAGATGTACATTTAGTAGCTCTCCATTTGGCCCAGATTTTATTTCTTAGATGCATTTTTTGCTTAGTTTGTTTAGTTAGCCAAGGTGCTGATTTAGATCTTATCCTAGTAGAGTGAATGGGAGCGTGATAGTTAAGGATTTGTAGAAAGTGAGTATTAAAGTAGTTCACTGCTTCATTTAGTTCAAGGATAGTTAGTGGAGCCCAGTCACATGCTTTCAATTCTGTCAGAAAGTTATCTGGGTTGAAGAATTTATTTGAGCGGGATATCTTGACTTTATGGGTAGTTGGGATATGCAATTTTTGTCTAATAACATAAGTGAGCATATGGTCACTAATATTATCATGAAGTGTTCCTGGGGTGTAAATGTTAGGATGGTTATTAGTAAGGATCCAGTCAAGAGTAGTTTCTTTTTTATTAGGTTTATGGATTCTAGTTGGAGAGGTTATTCATTGAGAGAACCCATAGAGGTTTATATGACTAGTAGGGTGCTGGGATGAACAGGTTATCCAGTCAATGTTAAAGTCACCAAGTATAATGGTTTCTTGTGGTAATTGACTAGAGAGTGAATTAAGTAAGTTTTCTAGAATATGGGTATTATTTCCTGGGGGAAGGTACATACAGATTAAATATATTGATTTGTTGTTGTTAATTTGAAGTTTGATAGAAAGTATTTCAGTTTTGGAGTCTAGTGAAGGAAGTTCATTATAGGGGGTGACTTGGAGATTAGATTTATAAATAATGGCAATGCCTCCTCCTTTCTTCTTTATTCGGTCACATCTAAGTATATTATAGCCTGGAGGGGTGATTTCCTGGTCTTGAGTAGAGGGTTTTAGCCAAGTTTCTGTAAGACATAGAATGTCAAATGAGTGTAGGTCTAGGAGTGCATGAAGGTGGTGAGTTTTGTTATTTATACTTCTAATATTAAGGTGAGCAATTAGAAGGGAGTTGGCTGTTTTAGTACATGGCAATGGTGTTGGTAAAGTAGTATTGTTTAGATTAAAGTTAGAATTCGAATTGGGACCAGGGTTAGGATGAATATCTCCATGTAGGAGAAGATTATGCTGAGAATCAAAATAGAATTTGGGAGTCTTAGGTGAGTTATAATGATTCTTTTTGTTTAAGTAATATGACAAATGAGTTTTTCTGTGGTATTTTGGTAGTAGATAGTTGGAGGAACAGGTTATGTTGCTGTGATTGAGTGTGTTGAAAGAAGAGGTTAGTAAAGTTTGTTGGAGATGACGATTGTATTCGTGTAGAGAGATACTTTCAAAGAAGGTGATATAATAAGGTATGGTTAGGGTGGCTATAGTAGTGGTAAAAAGTAGGATATATGTGAAAAAAGTTTTGAGTAAAGGAGACATAGTAGTAGGTAAGTAGCAGGTGAATGTAGCTTGTGATCGAATGTCAGATTGAGAATAAGTAGAGATGAGCTGATTTACAGTGAAGGGTTTTCAGTGAAAGGGAGAAAAAAAAGGCGTATAGCTAAAGGAAACAGGAGAGGTTATAGTTAATAGGTAGGTAGTATAGTATAGGTCTACAAAGTATGGCAAGGGCAGAAATAGGAAAATAGTAAAAATGTAGGAACACAGAGATGGAGTTAAATAGGTAATGAAAGGGAATGGAGTTAAATAGGTAATGAAAGGGAATGGGAGTTGGAGCTGGAGATAGTATTTGGAGATAGGTGGAGTCTGGGGACTGGAATGTAGATAAGAACTTATAATTCAGGGAGATGAGGTAAGTTATGAGAAGGTTGGGGATTGGTTGAGAGAAATAGGGGGAGTGGCTGGTGAGGTATAAGTGTAGGACCCCCTGGGGTGGGTGGGAATTGGGGGTAGGGTGGGGAGAGAAGCGGGGCCACAGCAAGTAGAGACAGAGTGAGTGTAGACAATCAGTGAGCAGCAGGACACAGGGAAAGATAGCAAAGCAAGTGAGTAGCTGGTAGCAAAGCAGGATGGGGAGTAGGACAGAGAGGAGAGGGGAACTATGGAGCACTAAAAGTTATGGTAGTTAGGAGAAGAGAGGGTATAGCCTGGAAACAGAAAGTGAGGTAGAAGGGGGAGAAATCAGGCAAAATGGCACTTAATGAAAAGGGGATAAGACGAAGGAAGGTCTATGAGCAGAGACTAAGAGAGAATAGGGGAAAGAGTAAAGGCACCAAGCCTAATGTACACTGGTACCTAGTGGGCAAAAAATGGAAGTAGTGGCAGGTAGCCAGTGAGAAGAAACCACAGGTGGAAAGGAAAGGTAGGTAGCAAGGGGTAGATATAGCAGAAGGCTAAATTCAGGGAGGGAGGGGGGGAGGACTGGCTGCTGGCTTTCTGGACCCAGAGGCAAAAAAACGTTAAAAGGTGTAATTACAGTATGAATTATACAGATTCGCCTTCAGAATGGGTCAGGTGTGATAACATACTTAGCAACTTCAGTACAGTCAGGAGGGAGCACAGGGCAGCAGACAATAGTGGATGGTCACGTAGGTAAGGCTTGAGGTGGTTCAAGGGTCCTTAGGGGCAGGCAAGTCCCTTAATACAATGTTCAGGAGAGATTGCTAGGGGGGAAAAAAAGGTAAGAAGAAGGGAATTAAAAAAGGAATACAGTTTCAAAAAAAAAAAAGACAGACCTAAGTAAACAAATACAAAGAGGTAATTCACAATTCAACAGTTCTTTGAAAAACACATAGTATGCATTTAGACTAACTTGCACTAAGATTAGGCTAGGTACTTCAGCTGAGCAAAAACAAACAGGCTGTAGAACCTAATACAGTATATTAATGCACGGGTAACAATTACTAGGCTGTAATCACCTTTAGGAAGGACAATTACTCCCAGGGTTGTATTAACTAAAATACTCAAGATAAGGAATAGAACCTCAGCCCAGCAGCAAAAAAGACCCTAAAGCATGTCAAATTATCTTAAGCACATTTACAAATCACTAAAGTAAAAATACAAAAAACAATAACCTACAAATACAAAATAAGCACCCACCCTTGCCCTTCTTGAACAATAACCTCAAATACAAAATAAGCACCCACCCTTGCCCTTCTTGAACAAGGGAAGAGGGTATGTGGATGTGTGTAAAAGAATTGGATAGAGCCTAAAGGATCGTTTTACGATCTGCACAATACTAACCACGTGGGAGGAACCATGGGCGAAGTAACCGCAATCAAAAAGAAACCCCTTACCAGTTACAAATGAACACTAAAATATACTACATAACACTAACAAACCAAAAGAGTGAGAGCGACATCTAGTGATAATTACAAACTAGAAACTATCAGTCTGAGAGCCAAGTGTAGTGAGTGGTGCTATCTAAAACAGATTAGGGAGAGAGCGATATATTAGAAATGCGGAGTGATGCAAGCGTTAGGCGGCAAAAAAGCTACTGTTCCTGCTATCTATTCGTCCTATAAAACAAGTATAATTGCTGCCAGCTGAGTTTCTTCAGGTAGTCAGGACACTGAATAAAATACCAGGTCTAATTAATATCAGATAAACATAGTGAGAGGAAACCATAAAAACATAATAGAAATATGCCAAAAAGAGTTGCTAATTACAGCATTCCAAGTCACCAGAGAGTTCTCTACAGAGATACGCTGGCCAGTAAACACCGCGAGGTACTGTTAGCATGTCCTACACGGTAAAACACCCAACATTCGAGTCGCTCAACAGTAGTACACCATGACAATTTTTTGGAAGCAGTAACAGATCAAAGACACAGTTAAAACACAAAACATACGATACACTTAGCAGAAAAGTACATTAAATGATTTGGAAGCAGTACAAGGTCAAAATACACATAAGTCCAGTAATAAGCGTGAGATAAGTTGTACTTACAGCTTAATAGCGTATCACAAGGGTCAGGGCACGCAGCAGCCAGGTGAAAGTGGGGATAGTCAAGGAAGGCGCCACAAAAGGTTCAGCTCTATATGCCCTCAGGGCAGGAAGTGAGGTGAGAGAATGGGAGGGGTCAGAATCAGATAGGCAAGATAGATAAGGGAGGGACCAGGTAATCCAGGAATCCCCTAAGGTTGGAAATAATACCAAGAAGGTAAGAGTGAGGTAATACAGGACGGCAGAGCAAGTAGAGACAGAGTGAGTGTAGACAATCAGTGAGCAGCAGGATACAGGGAAAGATAGCAAAGCAAGTGAGTAGCTGGTAGCAAAGCAGGATGGGGAGTAGGGCAGAGAGGAGAGGGGAACTATGGAGCGCTAAAAGTTATGGTAGTTGGGAGAAGAGAGGGTATAGCCTGGAAACAGAAAGTGAGGTAGAAGGGGGAGAAATCAGGCAAAATGGCACAGAATGAAAAGGGGATAAGACGAAGGAAGGTCTATGAGCAGAGACTAAAAGAGAATAGAGGAAAGAGTAAAGGCACCAAGCCTAATGTACACTGGTACCTAGTGGGCAAAAAATGGAAGTAGTGGCAGGTAGCCAGTGAGAAGAAACCACAGGTGGAAAGGAAAGGTAGGTAGCAAGGGGTAGATATAGCAGAAGGCTAAATTCAGGGAGGGAGGGGGGGGAGGACTGGCTGCTGGCTTTCTGGACCCAGAGGCAAAAAAACGTTAAAAGGTGTAATTACAGTATGAATTATACAGATTCGCCTTCAGAATGGGTCAGGTGTGATACATACTTAGCAACTTCAGTACAGTCAGGAGGGAGCACAGGGCAGCAGACAATAGTGGATGGTCACGTAGGTAAGGCTTGAGGTGGTTCAAGGGTCCTTAGGGGCAGGCAAGTCCCTTAATACAATGTTCAGGAGAGATTGTTAGCAACTTCAGTACAGTCAGGAGGGAGCACAGGGCAGCAGACAATAGTGGATGGTCACGTAGGTAAGGCTTGAGGTGGTTCAAGGGTCCTTAGGGGCAGGCAAGTCCCTTAATACAATGTTCAGGAGAGATTGCTAGGGGGGAAAAAAAGGTAAGAAGAAGGGAATTAAAAAAGGAATACAGTTTCAAAAAAAAAAGACAGACCTAAGTAAACAAATACAAAGAGGTAATTCACAATTCAACAGTTCTTTGAAAAACACATAGTATACATTTAGACTAACTTGCACTAAGATTAGGCTAGGTACTTCAGCTGAGCAAAAACAAACAGGCTGTAGAACCTAATACAGTATATTAATGCACGGGTAACAATTACTAGGCTGTAATCACCTTTAGGAAGGACAATTACTCCCAGGGTTGTATTAACTAAAATACTCAAGATAAGGAATAGAACCTCAGCCCAGCAGCAAAAAAGACCCTAAAGCATGTCAAATTATCTTAAGCACATTTACAAATCACTAAAGTAAAAATACAAAAAACAATAACCTACAAATACAAAATAAGCACCCACCCTTGCCCTTCTTGAACAATAACCTCAAATACAAAATAAGCACCCACCCTTGCCCTTCTTGAACAAGGGAAGAGGGTATGTGGATGTGTAAAAGAATTGGATAGAGCCTAAAGGATCGTTTTACGATCTGCACAATACTAACCACGTGGGAGGAACCACGGGCGAAGTAACCGCAATCAAAAAGAAACCCCTTACCAGTTACAAATGAACACTAAAATATACTACATAACACTAACAAACCAAAAGAGTGAGAGCGACATCTAGTGATAATTACAAACTAGAAACTATCAGTCTGAGAGCCAAGTGTAGTGAGTGGTGCTATCTAAAACAGATTAGGGAGAGAGCGATATATTAGAAATGCGGAGCGATGCAAGCGTTAGGCGGCAAAAAAGCTACTGTTCCTGCTATCTATTCGTCCTATAAAACAAGTATAATTGCTGCCAGCTGAGTTTCTTCAGGTAGTCAGGACACTGAATAAAATACCAGGTCTAATTAATATCAGATAAACATAGTGAGAGCAAACCATAAAAACATAATAGAAATATGCCAAAAAGAGTTGCTAATTACAGCATTCCAAGTCGCCAGAGAGTTCTCTACGGAGATACGCTGGCCAGTAACAACCGCGAGGTACTGTTAGCATGTCCTGCACGGTAAAACACCCAACATTCGAGTCGCTCAACAGTAGTACACCATGACAATTTTTTGGAAGCAGTAACAGATCAAAGACAAAGTTAAAACACAAAACATACGATACACTTAGCAGAAAAGTACATTAAATGATTTGGAAGCAGTACAAGGTCAAAATACACATAGGTCCAGTAATAAGCGTGAGATAAGTTGTACTTACAGCTTAATAGCATATCACAAGGGTCAGGGCACGCAGCAGCCAGGCGAAAGTGGGGATAGTAAAGGAAGGCGCCACAAAAGGTTCAGCTCTATATGCCCTCAGGGCAGGAAGTGAGGTGAGAGAATGGGAGGGGTCAGAATCAGATAGGCAAGATAGATAAGGGAGGGACCAGGTAATCCAGGAATCCCCTAAGGTTGGAAATAATACCAAGAAGATAAGAGTGAGGTAATACAGGACGGCAGAGCAAGTAGAGACAGAGTGAGTGTAGACAGTCAGTGAGCAGCAGGACACAGGGAAAGATAGCAAAGCAAGTGAGTAGCTGGTAGCAAAGCAGGATGGGGAGTAGGGCAGAGAGGAGAGGGGAACTATGGAGCGCTAAAAGTTATGGTAGTTAGGAGAAGAGAGGGTATAGCCTGGAAACAGAAAGTGAGGTAGAAGGGGGAGAAATCAGGCAAAATGGCACAGAATGAAAAGTGGATAAGACGAAGGAAGGTCTATGAGCAGAGACTAAGAGAGAATAGGGGAAAGAGTAAAGGCACCAAGCCTAATGTACACTGGTACCTAGTGGGCAAAAAATGGAAGTAGTGGCAGGTAGCCAGTGAGAAGAAACCACAGGTGGAAAGGAAAGGTAGGTAGCAAGGGGTAGATATAGCAGAAGGCTAAATTCAGGGAGGGTGGGGGGGGGGGGGGACTGGCTGCTGGCTTTCTGGACCCAGAGGCAAAAAAACATTAAAAGGTGTAATTACAGTATGAATTATACAGATTCGCCTTCAGAATGGGTCAGGTGTGATAACATACTTAGCAACTTCAGTACAGTCAGGAGGGAGCACAGGGCAGCAGACAATAGTGGATGGTCACGTAGGTAAGGCTTGAGGTGGTTCAAGGGTCCTTAGGGGCAGGCAAGTCCCTTAATACAATGTTCAGGAGAGATTGTTAGCAACTTCAGTACAGTCAGGAGGGAGCACAGGGCAGCAGACAATAGTGGATGGTCACGTAGGTAAGGCTTGAGGTGGTTCAAGGGTCCTTAGGGACAGGCAAGTCCCTTAATACAATGTTCAGGAGAGATTGTTAGCAACTTCAGTACAGTCAGGAGGGAGCACAGGGCAGCAGACAATAGTGGATGGTCACGTAGGTAAGGCTTGAGGTGGTTCAAGGGTCCTTAGGGGCAGGCAAGTCCCTTAATACAATGTTCAGGAGAGATTGTTAGCAACTTCAGTACAGTCAGGAGGGAGCACAGGGCAGCAGACAATAGTGGATGGTCACGTAGGTAAGGCTTGAGGTGGTTCAAGGGTCCTTAGGGCAGGCAAGTCCCTTAATACAATGTTCAGGAGAGATTGTTAGCAACTTCAGTACAGTCAGGAGGAGCACGGGCAGCAGACAATAGTGGATGGTCACGTAGGTAAGGCTTGAGGTGGTTCAAGGGTCCTTAGGGGCAGGCAAGTCCCTTAATACAATGTTCAGGAGAGATTGTTAGCAACTTCAGTACAGTCAGGAGGGAGCACAGGGCAGCAGACAATAGTGGATGGTCACGTAGGTAAGGCTTGAGGTGGTTCAAGGGTCCTTAGGGGCAGGCAAGTCCCTTAATACAATGTTCAGGAGAGATTGTTAGCAACTTCAGTACAGTTAGGAGGGAGCACAGGGCAGCAGACAATAGTGGATGGTCACGTAGGTAAGGCTTGATGTGGTTCATGGGTCCTTAGGGGCAGGCAAGTCCCTTAATACAATGTTCAGGAGAGATTGAGCTTGATAGCGTATCACAAGGGTCAGGGCACGCAGCAGCCAGGTGAAAGTGGGGATAGTAAAAACATTTTATATAGCCTACCTAATCATGAAGGGATTCACATCTAGATCAGGGGAGGTCATCGTGCCTCTTTACTCATCCCTCATCAGGCCCATAATTGAGTACAATGCCCCTTTTTGGGATATACCTTACCAGACACCTGCAGCAACTGGAAAGACCCCAAAAGTACCTCACCAAGAGGATCAAAGGGCTCAAACAGATGCCATATGCTGCCCGGTTAAAGAAACTCCAGCTCTATTCAGTGGCATACCGCCTGCTCAGAGGCGATCTGTGCCTGACATATAAAGCCATGTCCAATCTGGAATTAATGGACATGCTGCACCTCAGAAAATCCAAATCCCATCAAACTACACGCTCGAGAGACTTGAACCTCAGCACTGAAATAAATAGGACATGCTGGAGGGACAGATTCATAACCCAGAGGCTCCCTTCACTCTGGAATAAAATCCCAGTCCATGTTAGGCAGAGTCCCTCATTGACTCTCTTCAAGAGGAATCTTGATGAGTGGATGGTGGATCGTAGGTTTACCCCGGGTATCACTTCTGTGTCACTGTTAGACAGAGGCACAGTATACTAACCTCGAAAAAGGGCATAGCAAAATTAATTTAAAATGGGTGGCGAAAGCCAAACACACTCTGGCTAGGCTTATAAATGCCCTAGGGCAGATAGCCTAGTATGAACCTATGAACCTATGAACCTAAATAAATAAAAGAAATCTATTTACCTTGCACAATTTATCCTTCGTAGTATCCACTCTTGAAACCTAAACCTTTACCATCACATTAACAATACCAACCGGCATGACAGGTACCTAACTCAACATACACTCTGTTTCTAGAATAGCTCCCACCTTATATAACAAGTAGAGTACTTCCCTGTTAGACTTTACAACCAGTCTGGCTGACTGGATAGATAATTGCAAATTTCCTCCTCAAGTATGCGAGGAAAATTTATATACCAGGAGACACTATTAATCTCCTACCATTGATAGGTGATATAATTGAGCTGATTGATGCTCTCCTAGGATATAACTTAGTAGGAATCTGTGAAACTCTAAACCTGTGAATACTGAGTCTTGCGAGAGAGTGTCCACCAAACTTCAGCTTGCAAAGAATGTTGTTTCCTGGCTACTATGTATCATATTCATCAATCCATCTATCCACAGCCCCTTTTTCACATTTTTTTGCACAGTATTATATCTCAATACCACAACATTATCAAAGTTCTGTAGAGACAGCACTGGTTATCTCTCCTGTCTCAGCTTCCTGGTGTTGATACTTTTGACCCTACATATCATGGGTTCTCTATATTTAAAGACGTGCAAGCACCATGCATTGAAACTGCATATTGTTTTCTGTTTCTCTGTGTCTGATTGAAATTCCAAGTGTCATTGGAATCTTCAAGTGTTCCATCCTTTTCCTACAAGGCACTGAACATATGCCGTTTTCTACTGCAGTGGCATCAGAATTTTCCCACACTCAATTACTTCAAAAGGTCCCCCAAACCCCACTTATTCCATCTGGCTTTTGGCACATAGTAGGTTCTGAACAAACATTGCTATTTGTTCATAGTTTTATTAGCCTGTTTTTAGCTATAGTCATTACTTAGTATGTGAAATTTTGTTTTGGAATTTTTCATGTGCTTGGTTAAGAAACATAATAAATAAAGTTGATACTAAAGAAAACTCGTGATACTAATGCTACACACAACCCACTTCAGAAAGCAGTACATTAAAAATTTAATTTGAATGGTACAACCCCTATTGGATGGCTCCTCGAAATGTGATTAACTGCCACTAATATAGACTGGGAACACTACTCAAGCCCGAACACTCTAACCCAAAGATTCCTGGAGTTCATAAACTCAAATGCCATGGAACAACTAGTCACCATCCCCACAAGAGGAGAAAACATACTTGATCTCATCATCACGAACATGGGATCAAAATGTTCAACACCGGAAGTATACCCCTCACTGGTGAGATCAGATCATAAACTAATCTCGCTGGACGTCCTCATCCCGCCCCCACCTGAAACAAAAAAGACCACAATGAAAAACTTCTCAAAAGCCGATTTCACACTTCTAAAAACTAGTGTGGTCTCCTTTAAGGCCCCTGAGCCAGTGGTAAACATTACTCAAACCGCTGAATCACTTACAAATGCCTTCTACCAACACCTACAGGACTGCATGGATCAGGCAATCCCAAACAAAACTAAGACTCTCTGTACCAAAGGCAAGCGTCCAGTCTGGTGGACCCCAGCCATAAACAAGCTCTACAACAAAAGGAGGAAGCTACTACAAGATAGAGCAAAATCCTTGAAAGGTAAGACACCTTTGATCATTATAAGTAAAAACTAAGAGCTCTCATAAAATCATCCAAGGCAAATTTTGAGAGAAAAATCGCCAAGGACTCTAAAGACAATCATAAGGCCTTCTTTAGCTATGTTAGAAACCTAGGAGGAAACTCCCAGATATGCTCAGAATTAGTTCAAAATGATGTGAAAATTACTGAACCTACACACATTGCCAACATGCTGGCTGACAGGTTCAGTGCAAACTTCTCCTCCCCAAAAGGAGAGATATCTATTCCAGAGGATTGTAGCCCCCCAAACATCTCCAACGCCCAGGTGAAAACTGCCCTCACTAAGGCAAAAAACACAGCATCCATGGGACCGGATGGTGTCCCCGGCTGTGTGCTTCACGAACTCAATGAGGAATTAAACCCACAGTTAGGACAGCTGTTTAATCTTAGCCTCACCTCAGGATACGTACCCAAGGAGTGGCGCACGGCGACTGTGGTCCCACTTCATAAGGGTGGTGCCTCCACAGACCCTGGAAATTACCGCCCTATTAGCTTGACAAGCCTTATCTGCAAAGCCATGGAGAGGATCATAATGGAACTCATAAATAAAGACATAGGAAACTTGCAGACTTTGGATCCAACCCAGTTTGGCTTTGTCAAAGGCAGATCCTGCCTCTTAAACTTGGTTGACTTTTTCGAGACAGTCACCAAGGCCATTGATGAGGGAAAGGCAGTCCATACAGCCTACCTCGACCTGGCAAAGGCCTTCGACACAATACCCCACTCAGGTATCATCGAAAAACTCATCAGCTTGAATGTAAACCCATACATCACAAGATGGGTTGCAAACTGGCTAAGTGACAGAACCCACAGGGTCAGAGTTGCTGGAGCCATGTCAGACTCAAAGCCTGTCGCAAGTGGTGTCCCACAGGGCTCAGTCCTGGGTCCACTCTTGTTCGGCATCTACTTTTCTGAAGTACAAGCAAACACAGGAGGTTTATGGCTGACAAAGTTTGCAGATGACTGCAAACTGGGCGCCATAGTCGAAAACACATCTGACACAGATATCCTCCAGAAGGGCCTCACAGAAACGGATAACTGGTGCCAGAGCCATGGCCTGAAGTTAAACGCCAAAAATGCATAGTCATACCCTTCGGGAAAAACAAGGTTACCCCTAGCTACCATATAGGTGGCAATCCACTGAGCACAGAAAAAGTCATCAGGGATCTGGGGACCCAGGTTGACAGTAGCCTTGCGTTTGACACTCATGTTGCTAAAGTAGTTAGGAAAACCTTCTATATCGCCCACCTGATCATGAAGGGATTCACATCTAGATCAAGGGAGGTCATCGTCCCCTGTACTCATCACTCATTAGACCTATGATTGAGTACAATGCCCGTTCGAATGTATCTGACCAGACACCTGCTGCAGCTTGAAAGGCCCCAAAAGTTCCTCACCAAAAGGATAAAGGGTCTCAAAAATATGTCTTATGCTGCCTGACTGAAAGAACTCCAGCTCTATTCAGTCTCATACCGCTTGCTCAGAGGTGACCTGTGCCTGACATATAAGGCCATGTCAAACCCAGATTTGATGAATATGCTTCACCTCAAAAAATCTAGATCCCTCAGAACCACAAGGGCGGGAGACTTAAACCTTGACACGGTTATAAATAGAATGTGTTGGAGGGACAGATTCATCACCCAGAGACTCCCTATGCTGTGGAACAAAATCCCGGTACATGTGAGGCAGAGCACCTCGCTGGCCTTGTTCAAGAGGAATCTTGACCAATGGATGGGAGATCACAGATATACCCTAGGGATTACTTCAGTGTCACTGCTTGACAGAGGCACAGCAAAATGATAGGCATAGTTTTTATTCAAACTAAAGGGGTGGCGAAAGCCACATAACTATGGGTTAGGCTTATAAATGCCCTTGGGCAGATAGCCTAGTATGAACCTATGAACCTATGAACCTATGTGATCAGGTTTTAAGTGCCTCAGCACAAATGGGCAAATTTAATCTTTCCTGTATGTGACATTCATGACTTGTAAGCATTGCAAGAGATCTGTTTGAGTGGCAACACTATGCACTGTACTGTGAAGTTTTGAGTGACCATGGTGTTAACATATATAAGTAAGCAGAGTATGCAGAGGTGCTTGCTCCCTACAGAAATACTTATTGTGATCTATAGTGATCTTTTTTAGGTGAACTCAGTTATCAACCAGCTGAGACTGAGCAATCAGTTTTCGAGTTATCATGTATTGATTATTCATAGGGACACTTGCTGGATGGGTAACCAAAGTGATATATAAGTGAGACTCTAAAGAACTGTTGAAATTCAGCTACCACTGTGCCACGGTGCCAAGAATATGAAGATGAACAGCAATAGCAGCCCTGTGTACTAGCCACTTAGAGCTACCCTTGCCAGCTAACTAAATGATGCTAGGCCATAAGGCAAAGGAATAATGACCATCATAGGATGCAGATTCTACCTATGTTCCAAATTTCAGCTGTACACCACAAATCTATTAATTACCTTTATTTTTAAAATTAATATTTTTTTGTTTGTTTCTCTCCACTGTAACTGTTTATGTGCCACATACCACTGTAAAAACATGTCTCTTGTAATTTGTGTGTATACTGATCGTCTAAATAACTAAATGTGTCTGTATTTTTTCTTTGTGGAGCTTTTCTCCCCGGGCCTCTGCTGAAAAAGGGCCTTTTCGGCTCAGACACCCCCGGTTAACAAATGTAAAATAAAAATAAATAAAATAAATAAGTGAAGCAAGTCTAAAGGCTTACTGACCATAAAATACAAACAACAGAAATATGTGGAAAGAATACTAAGTACTACTACAACACAAAGGTAAAGCCAACTTCAATACATTGAACACTGTTACACAAATAAACAACCGCAGCTGAAACTGTAATGACACATATTTCAAGAAAGTATCATGTTTAAATATAGCTGCAGAGTTCATCTGTACAAAAAACACAAAAATTAAACATATTAATATAAACATAACTGAATTGTAAGCTATAGGCTTGATGTGGCAGTGTATAGAGTACTGTGAGGCAAGTAAAGGGTATATGCCCTTATCCCCACTGTAGTGCAACCTGGAGTATATATAGTTGGGGGGTTTAGCCCTCCACTTAGTTTGGTTTTATATTGTCTGGTTTCTGTTAAGAGGATAAATAAGTAGTTTTTAAGTTGTGGAAAGTGGTAGGCTTTAGTTTTGTGAGTTTGTTTGTCTTTGGTTTCACATTTAGTCTAGTGAAATGTGGCATTGTAAGCTGTCAGTGAAATGTGATTCGGTGAAACGAAGTTGTCAGTGTTGTGAACTTTAGGTGATTTGGTCTCAGTCAAATTCATTTCAGTGAAATGGGATTTCAGTGAAGTAAAGTAGACCCATATAGGATCATAGGATCATAGGAGTTTACTAGGCTATTGGCCCTGAGGCCCTTATAAGCCTAGTCAAGAGTTTAGCCCATGTTTAAACAAGTCAGCACCCAGAGCCCCTGTCCAGCAGGGACACAGGTGTAATCCCAGGAGTGTATTTTCTGTTTCCCATCCAGTTATCCAGGTTGCGCTTAAAAAGAGATAATGAGGTACTCTGCTTGACGTGGAGAGGGAGTCTATTCCACAGACAGGTGAGAATCTGGGACACAAATCTGTCCTGCCAGCAAGTCCTATTGATATCACAGACCAGATTGAAGACACGCATATGGGTTGACTGAGTGGAGCTTGACTTGTGGATATCCAGCAGTCCCATTAAGGCAGGATCTAAGATATCCTAAACCAAAGAAAAATAAGTCTGTATACAAAATTCAAGCAAAAAAAAAAAAAACTTAAATCAGCAAAAAACTGACAAAACAATGACTCATGTTAAAGGTTTTCTACAAAGCTGGGGATAGTAACTTGACTTGTATAGCTGACTCCAAGCCTGGCCGGCTTTAGGTACCCACAGAACCCACAGTCACCAGGGGTCCCTGATTATCTCCCATGAATGAGGGCCCCATCCAGCAGCATGGGTTTCTCCATCTCCTCTTTTCATTCAGCTCATAAAAAATAAAAAATAAAAAAGTGGTACAGCATACTTACAAAATTCACATCTGCGGTATTTCATTATTGTCCATATATTCCTCGTCACCTCGTTATTGCCAACTTTTTTCCATTTTTTTTTTGTTTGTTTTGTTTTGATTTGTCAGTAAGCTGCTCTCAATTAGGTCCACTTCAGTGAAGCAAGGAATCTGACTGGCTGCAGCATGCAGGCAAGCAAGTTGTTTCTTTTTTCTTCTTTTTTTAATTGTTTAAAATTTCATCTTTTATTTCCATTGCAAAGACAGAAAGGTTTAAACACACATGCAGTCTGTTTACAGTTAATATAAAGTGTCCTGTATATGACAAAGCTGGGACTTTAAAGTTGGGAACTTTACAGGTAAGCAGACTTCTAGGAACCTGTGAGCGTGTTCGTGATGAGCAGAAACTAATCACCATGAAAGGATTAGTGCTACATTAACTTGGTGGGTTATACTGCCAGTTTGTTAAAGGCTTAACTGTTCCATCAAAGTCACAACGGAGAGAGAGATCTGGATTACTAAGTATTTGAAATCTGTATCTGGACACCATTGACATCATAGACAGCAGTAACATGCATTCGTCTGCCATAGCCACTTTCTTTTGCTGGGTATTACTGATTTGATATTATTGACATACCTCTCAATCTCTTAAAGCAAGAAATCTGGACAAAACCATAAATAATGGGGGGAGAAAGGCACAAAAATAAGGACACTTTTAAAGTACTGTTCTTACAAACTTAGAAAATTGATAGAATAACAGATTTTGCATTAGCATAGATTTTCTGAAGAGTATGAAGTCTGAAACTCAAATGTTTGTCATTATTTTCTGACTTCAAACCCAATGATTTGTCAGAAACCAGTTTTTATGAAAAACAGACGAAAAACATGAAGCAAAAATCTGGACATTCTGTGGAAATCTATACAGTTGAGAGGTATGATTTTGTTTTGACTGTTTTTTTTTCTGAACAGTCCCAAATATTGAGTAGGCTGTCAAGGGTCCTGGATGTTTATAATTGGAGAAACCCAGCATTTGTTCATATTATATGGAGCTTCAGCTCTGCCAGAAACTGGCTGTAAGTAAAGTGTGTCTGTTCATTGCCCTTTAAAGCTGCTATAACTGAGTGGCATTGTGAGCTGTAAATTGTATGTACTACAGCTTTTAGAACTATCAAAAGTCTTGAAACTGTTCGGAATTGGACGCATTGTGAAACTATAGTCTGACATATCTGAAATTTGTGCACCCCCCCCCCCCCCGATATCAGAAAAATATACAATCTTTTTGGCAGTTTTGAACTATAAAAATCACAAAGCTCCCTGTCCAAACTACATAGAGGATTATAATCTCATCTTTAATAAAATAAATCCTTTTTTTTTCTTTTAATGAATTTAAGAAATCCGCCTCTTGAGCTTTGCTTTTAAAGTTAATTTCTTAAATCCATTTTGAGAATACATGAGGTTTCCAATCAAGACTTTACTACTCATATTTTTATTCTGTCACGTGGAGCTTTAACTGTCCCTATGGTACAAGTTTGAGAATGTGTTGGATGTGTTGCTCCCACACAGTGACCAGACAAGCTAACTGCATGTGCAGCCATACTTTGGTCTGCTCTTCCTTGTGTGTATCAGTATGTGCATGTAAAGCTGTTAGTATTTCCAGTCCTGTTCTGTTGTCAGTTGTCTGTGTAGGTTCAGACTTCAGCGTAACAGCCCAGAAAGGTCAGAGATAAAAAAAGTGGACAAGAGGATAACATCACCCTTATCCAGCCCATATTTAAGACAGCCATTGGTGAGCATGCCTTCTCTAGACATTACTCTGCTATGTAGTATAAATTCACTCTAGAGATCTCACAATACCCTTGTAGGTTTTAAAAAGACTACCAGAGAGCTCATCTTTAGAAAGGAGTCGTGCAAGTTCAGAGGTTAGTAGTAGGATAACCTCCCTTGTGGGCTTTTTTCAGCCTAGCCAAATTTTCATGGACTATATTTATATTACCTGACCAACTAACTAGAATCACAGTGCTTTAGGAAGAATGTTCAAGAACTATGAACTGATTATTCCTAAATGCATTTCTGAACTAATATAGCCATATTCCAACTGACATAGCATCAGTCTTTAGTACATATATTGTACATATTGCATATATTATATATAGATTACAAGTAATATTTTTTACATCATAACCTTCTCTGTATAAGTGATTCTAATTCTCATCAGTCATGATCTGTATATGGTGTTTGTTGTTTATTCAGTTTCTTTGCAGTCCTATTCTATTTTGCTTGAATGTAATATGTGTGACTAATATGTGCTTATCATAGAAGATTCTGTATTCAGCTGCTATCTCCATTGTTCTTTGAGTCTAGATCATGTCTGAAAAATTCTCAACAGACCAGCTAATCTATACTATTAATAAACGGTAGGTAAGTAGGTAAATAAATAAATAACTGTTTATGTGAGTTTGAGTCAATTTTTCTGTAACCACTGTACAAAAGATGTAGTGCTGCTGTCTTGATGCATGCTAATGCACAAATAGATATTTGCCTGGTATTTTTGGAATGTTCCTCAGCAAAAATGTGGGTTCATGCAATGCTTGCTACTGCAAAGTATGTTGTACTATTTTTTATTAATTCATAATACGTGTTTAAAATGCCTAATATGGGGGGGGTAATGGTTTTGAGAATGTTGTAGAATGTATAGATGTTTTAATGTATACTAATACAAAAACTGTTATGCTAGTACTGTGTATACCAGCAGTGTTTATAACTATCCCTGATGCTATGACTTTGTTTTATGATACTTTTTTGCTTTGTCTATAGTTATTGTATTCAGAACTTGGGAGCATGGTTGGGGGCTGTGAGAATGTTGCACAGTTTTTAAATGTTTGTCTGGTATTTTTGTTTGTTTCATAAAAGTGAGGTCACACAAGATATAAGGATGTTGTGAATGTTATGCCTTTGTCTTGTTTTTATTTTCCACTTCATCCAGACATTAGGAGTTAGGGGCTGTGAGCATTCTACAGAATGTACTTGTGACAATGCTTGCTAATGCACAATTAGATGTTTGCCTGGTATTTTTGTTCTGTTCCGCATCAAAAATGTGGGTTCACCCAATGCATGGTACAGCAAAATATGTTCTACTATTTTTATTAATTCAGAAGTACATTGTTTAATATGCCTAATATTGGGAGGGGGATTAGCAACTCTGAGAATGTTGCAGAATGTATGAATGTCTAATGTATACTAATGCAAACTCTGTTATGCTAGTACTATGTACACCTTCAATGTTTATAACTATCCCTGACACTGTGACTTTGTTCTATGATTTTTTTTGCTTTGTCTGCAGTTATTGTGTTGAGAGGTTGGGAGCATGGTTAGGGTCTATGTGAATGTTGCAGCTGTATTTGTCTTGTGTGTCTGTGTTATGTATGGGAGTCAGTGTGGGTGTCTTTGTGTTCCTCTGTGGGTCTGGCTACCTTGATATGGTACACAGGCTTGTCGTAATGTAACAACATTACTACTAAATGCCAGTCAGTCATAGCTCTCAATCTCTTGACACAAAAAAATCTGGACAAAGCCAGAGATAATGGGGGAGAGTCCCAAATATTGGGGCAAATTTTAAATATTGCTCATAAATTTTGCTAGAATAAAAGATCTTGTGTTACCATGCATTTTCTGAAGGATATGAAGTGAAACTCAAATGCCTGCCATTATTTAGTGAATTCACCCCTCACTGATTTGCCACAAAAAAATCCAGAAAACTACAAATTTTGAGGAACCGACCAAAAAATGAGACAAATCTGGACATTCTGTGAAATTCTGTGCAGTTGAGAAGTATGCAGTCTGTGTGCGTGCACCTCTTAGTGGCTAACTTGCTGTACTGCAGGAGTCTGTCATAATGTACTAAATGTCAGTCAGTTTGTGCACCTTGGCACACCAATTCTTAATGATCTGAATGTAGTAACACTATAGTGAGCGTAAAATGGTGCTGGATGAACTTGACAGGGAAGGGGGTGTAACTGCAATGTAGTTACTCTTTATATTCTCTTGAGTAGGGCCCCCAACTTGAAACTTGCTGGGGGCCCCCAAAATGCTAGCACCGGCCCTGCTCCAAGTGGTCTTTTTTTAAAATGAATGCTAAGGAAGGTCTACAACTAGCTGTGGATATGGTTAAAAAATGTGAGAGTAAAAATCTGTCATGTATATCTGAAAAAGTATACATCTGGTAGGAAGAACATTGCTTTAACTGCTAGAAAATCACGCGGATGCTCAGTGCCTAAGACTCCCACTATTTAAGTTCTAAAGAGTCCAAGACTTTGTAGATCCTGTTTGTAGCTATGTGCAGAAGGTGCTAAACATGAGCAATGAACTCATTTTAACAATAATATATATGCATATTATTATATTTTACTATATAAAGCAGTCCCAGATATATTATAAGTATAAGCTAATGATTTTCCTACCCCATGGAACCAGCTGTAACAAGATACTCTATATAGTGGACAAATGCTTTTAGGAGTAATTCAGGAATACCCTGTCCTAATTTCTCAGGCACTGCATGACATGGGATACTGGGAAGCTTTCTCATCCAGAAAGCAAAATATCCTGAGAAGGTGCATAGAGGTCCCGACAAGAATATACTGGAAAACATAGACATCTGTGTACAGAAATATTTAGAAACATCCCTTTTTCAAGACATCATAGGACATAGATAAATCACCTTTGAAAGCAAAACTGCACAATGATATGCAGGCGATTTACTATGCAGCGTACCTGCATATTCTGAGATCTTACTTTTCATCTGCAACATTTGGCTAATAAAGACAGGCATTATTCATATCCCATGGTTGAGAGTACTAAGTAAGGTGAACCATTATGTTAAAACATTGTATTTTCATGAGTAATTTATGTCTGTCTCATTATGCCTTGACAAAGGGATATTCCTAAATATTTTAATATTTTTGAAGCACCTTCATAAAACGGTATGATTAAATCTTTTTTCCCATTGTCTTCCACTGAGGCTAGCAAAGCACACGACAATGTTCTTTTTCCTCCATGATTTTTCTGAATAGGGCAAACTGTTAACAGCACTGCACACGATCAGAGTACTGCATGTCTGATGACGCTATAACCTTCAGGGCCTATTGCCAAGCAGCAAAGACTGAGCAGACAGACAACATCAATACTTTGTTAGAGCTGTAACTGAATTTGTAGTGGGAGTTAAAATTATTTCATCACTATTTGGCTAGCTCCATCTAGTGGAAGAATATAAGCTATAAAATTATTTCATGTTAAGTCGGCTTTCTTTACTTTGGTCATTTCACATTCATCAAATATTGGAGTTTGAAGTTAAAGCTAATGTAAAAAATAGTTTTTCATCCTGTGCACCCTAGTCCCACCACATTAACTTCTGGGAATTTATTACATGCATACATACCTCTGAAAATTAATGCAAGAAAACTGGGCAAAGGCAAAAGGAATGGAGGTGAATGGCCCCACAACAGGGAAAATTTTAAATGTTGTTCTTATAAACTTAGAAAGTTGTTAGAGTTTATGGGCTTGCACTGGTATGCATTTCCTGAAGACTATTTTCTGAAACTCAAATGTATCTCATTATTTAATGACTTAATTCCTCTTTGATTTGCAAGAAATATACAGATTTTTATGAAGAACAGATCAAAAATAGGAGGTAAAAATCTGGACAGTCTGCAAAATTCTGGACAGTTGAGGGGTATGCATGCATGATTACAAGATGCATACCACATTGATGAGGTTAGCAGGTGACATGGCGAGTTCCTGAACTGTTATTTTTGTCAAGCCTATGTTAAGGGGTGCTTAATCTACATGTAGCTACATTAATAGTGTTTACAAGCTCTTGTCATCTCCTTTTTATAGGAATGGTAGCAGTCGTGATAATGTTTTCACCATATTGCTGGCATTCCAAATGTTTGCTTGTACGAGAAAGTGCTTAAGACAGAAGTGCTGCGACTCCACCAGAAAGCTCCCAAAACAAGATTATTATCAAAAGAAATATTGTGTAGCATGAGGAAGGGCTTGGTTAGCAAAATGACAACCTCTTAATTGTATTTTTTAGACTCTGTTACTCATTAAAAGGCTGTCAAACAACTGCCTTTTAATTATTTTGTTGCCTGAAAGGAACTTATTTTTTTTCTCCATACTTACTGCACAATAGACTGGTAGTTTCAAGGGAGAGATTGGATGTAGTTTTTCTGTCATATCAAGTGGAAGCCTCTTTCTGTATAGAAACTGCCTTGGAGATCATTAGCTCAACGTATCATATGTGACTTTTTTTTTTTTTTTTTTTTTTTTTGCTGCTGCTATAATGCAAACTGCATCTGAAGCCACCTTTACCAGTTCTGCACGTCCATAGACTGTTACAAAGCTTTCAGTCAAGAAGGTCATTGCAAAGCTTAACCACATTACCCAGTGCTGTTGGAAGACTAGTAGTGTCCCCATATAGCAAAGTCTTCTCCACATATCCCATTCAGTTGTCAACACTGATTTCAAATGTTGCCATGGAAGTACTATGTTTGTCATGTAAGGAAAGCCTATTAGCAATCACCCATCCATTGTAACATAGATCATCCGCACAATTATGTTCCTTTATGAGCTCAATAAACACTTTACCTAAAATACTGTTTCCTTCATGTGGCTTCCACTAAACTTATGACATCAGTAACATTGGTCTGAGAGGAGTTAGGGAATGTTAGCATGGATATCATTTCCCTAGAGATAGCTGTGATGCCTTTTCCCATAGTTCTCTATTATAAGTGGTAGGTGCTCATACTCCCAAATTATGTCACACAGCCAAGGGCAGTAGTATTACATAATGACAGGAAAACATCAGGCAGAGGCACTATGCCAACATGTTCATAATTTCTTATGCCTTCCTGGAAACCTCTTTGCAAATGCTTTTTTGCAATTCCCAAAACATTTCATTTTTTTCTGAAAGGTGACAACACCTCTTTCAGACATGAGGAACAGCAAAAAAATCATTCAGAAATGGGAAGAGATTGGGCTGGTAGGAAAACTTGTATGTGTGTGTGTGTGTGTGTGTGTGTGTGTGTGTGTGTGTGTGTGTGTGTGTGTGTGTGTGTGTGTGTTATAAAAGCATTTACTTCCTTATCTCTTTCTGTTCAGAGCATGCAGGAGCAGAGTGAGACTGCATAATGCCAGTGGTATACTCTCTTTTCAGCTACATGTAAGCTGGGTGGAAGGTTTCAGTATCAAGTCTGACCACCTGAGTCAGAGCTGCTGCTGTTACCTGCAGGTTGTTATCTGTAATGTTACATTCCATGAGGCAGTTCACCAGTGCTGCAAACTAATCATGAAACACAAGGATGAACCATTGCTTAGCAAGAATCAAGGAGACAAAGGTCAGTCAGAAGTGAAAAAATTCCATCCTAACTTAAGTTTTTAATTATTTTTTAAAGTAGAACTTGACTAGGACTAATGTTACATATCTGTACCCATTGCCTGGGATTCAGCAACATGCCTTACATAATCATGCAAGAGTAAAGAGAAGATGTCAAGGTGTGATGCAGCCGAAAGGCAATTATCAGTTATCAGCTAGGAAATTTAAAGCCTGCGTACTAACTAAATAAGAAATCCATTTTTTCTCAAACACCTTTAGCAAGCGTCTTGGAAGAATGAGAGTATACATATGCACAAATGCAACTTAGTGATGCTTTGAGAATAGCTGGGAACCACAATAAGTGAAGGATGGCATCTAATAAGTGTAGCAGCAGTACAGTGCTTACGACGTTTCCATGTCTGCACCTCAGCATCTCTACAGGCCGTTATATTTTTCCCCAAATCCCAGCCAGGATTATTAACTTACTTGTGCATGCACAAAATGTTTCACGGGTATTCACGCACGTGAACAGTGTTTAAGAAGACTCCTTATGTTGCATAGGTGATATGCAAAATGAGATAAAAGCATCATTCAAGAACATTCTTTCTAAATAGGCTCATTAGGATAATGACCAACTAAAAGCTTCAAAACTGCATAGTAAAAGAAGCTGTGGCTCTTACTGCTTATCACTCTACTGGCATTTGCTGTACAGCAACCTGTAGAGCTAATTCTTACTACAAAATGCTGAACACCAACAAACTATACAAGCAGGCAAGAGAAGCAAGTTATTGGAGACTACTGCTATTTTTATGTTGTGTAGTACAAATGCTGTACAGAGTTTTTTTTGCTGAACTACTTATACTAAGTTGGTATCGGGAATTAAGTTAAAGGGTGTAACTCACAACATGATGCATGCTATTTTGGGTAACGTGAACAGGGACAGGGGCTTATGCCATGACTGGAAAATTGGAGGTGATGTAACATAGCAATTTATGAACAAATCATTAAGGTGACACAGGCCTGGGTATAGGCTAAGGACTGTGTGTGTCCCACTCACTGTATGTAAACCACTGTAGATGTTTTATTTCTCATTTCCTTACTCGTCTGCACAAAGTGCTAGGCAAGCTGTTGTAAATGCATTTTGGCAAGAAACAAGCTACATTAAAAATGTATTCAAAGTTAAAATATTAGCGTTAAACACATAGACTTCATGCTCTCCAATTTATTCACAGCTAAATAAAACACACTGCCAACATTCAACAGAACAAGGAAACCAAGGATCATACAAAGAACATGGTTCATACTACAATGCTCCTTTCTACTACAATCAGTTTCCTTCCATTACAACATAATTACTCTGGTTCATAGGTATTTACTAGGCTTGCAGTTCAGGGGACCATTGAGGAGCCTAGCCAAATTTCTAGTTGCCCCAAAGCACTGCCTGGTTAAATGACTAAGGACAGGACAGGGCATAAATATGAAGCAAAATCAGAGATGTTTAGCAAAACTGGAGAGAGGTAAGAGTAGACTACTCTAACTCACTTAAAAAGACAACAGCTTTTGGTGGGAGGTTGGCATAATGGTTAAGGTGTTTACCTTACAGACATAAGGTGCAAGGTTTGATTCTCACATGGGGTAATTGGCTAGGCTTGAAATGACCCACAATGGCAGTTAGCCTAGTACTCCTCTATGAAGCTATGCATCAGCATATGCTCTACAAGTGTAAACCACAAAAACTATGAAACTCTAATGACTGGGATTGACTGACTGTAATCCTCAGTAATTTACCATGGAGGTCTGGCAGTTGGCTCCAGTAGCTAAGGTACAGCAGGGTTTGTTTCTGAGTAAGTTACTTAACTAGATAGTGTTCCCAACTGGAGAAGTACACAAAACACACACATCCAGTGCTGCAAAAGTTTCAGAAAATAATTCAGTCATTGTATATCTGGCTGTAAACAAATCTCTGTTAGTGCTATAAAAATGTTTTGTTAATGCAGCAGCAAAAAAAAAAAAAAAAAGAAAGAAAGACAAAAGAAAAAAGATTTGCAAAAGAAATGTATACATGGACTAACTCTGTTGCTAATGCTGTAAAGCAAACACATTTTGCATATCCTGTTTTTGCAAATGTTTAAAATAAATAAATAAATAAAAGAACTAAAACAGCTAAAACTGCACCTCACTTTTAATGTTGTGATATTTCAAAATCTCACCTATTCCTGAAAGTATAACAATGGCTCTGTGTCCCAGCTCCAGTCCCATTGGCTTAAAACATTTGCTAACACAACTAGAGCTGGGATGCAGAACCAATCTAAGAGATCATATGCAGGAAAATTGGTTCAGATTTTTTTTAGGGTTTTTTAAAGAGTCCAGTCGTTTGTGCATTTTTTTAGGGGTCCAGGCTTTTTTTTTTAATTAGTGATGTCAGGCATCCCCAGCCAGCACCAGACCCTAGCTAGCTGCCTAGGTCACCTTGTGCTGGATCCGGCCATGGTGTTATATGTCTGTCTGATGAAGGATCCTGATGACTTAGCTTTATGTTCACCAATGTGGGAATGGGGAGGAGATCATATACACACTATAGAGATGTGCGTGGAGTGGATTTTGTACTCCACATCCCTGCATGACATGATTGATTCTGTAATTAGTGTGCCCATGTCAACTCCTCCTATGTAGTGCTAATGTGGAGAAGAGTGAGTAAATAGCAGTAGACAGGTGGCGGCCGGCCTATTTACTTATTTAAACTGGGGACTAGCACTGATCTCCATCGACCTTTTCCAGACTAAGCCCAAAAGCACTGTCTGTTTAAGTTGCTTGCTTAAGCACACAGTTGGATAAATGAAGGCTGACAAACTCAAACCATGGACCAACTACTACAGTAGCATTGATTAAATATTGTGGTCTGCTATTGTCTCACTGGGCTTTGCAACAAACATAACTGTCATGACTGCTTCAGAGATCACTTTAGGGGATGATTATTCTCAGGCTTCTATAGTACAATTGCTCATTATCTTCCAACATGTGTACCAGGGTATTGTATGTCTGGAATGTTATTGTTCCTTTGAGGGGTAGAGGGAAAGGCTTTCAAACGTATCCATGTAGGGGTACTTATGTGGCTAATAGTATGGGGATTGCATTTACTGTCTGAAGGACTATGTGTACACCTCTGGCCTACACACATAGTACTCTCAAAGGTCATATACCACTTGAGTGCCCTGTGGTGGCAGACATATTGTACATTAAGGGCACAGTGTATGTCATTCTAAGGGATGTTGCTCAATGCTGGCAGTCAAAGCCTCCACTAGGCCAGTAGCACTTCCACAATTGTATGGGAATTACAAGATGAATTGTACCACACTTTCAGCCTTTCAAAATTTATACAAATGTAGTATATTTGCCACTGTGGCCATGGACAAATGGAAGACATGAGCTGTGCCAAGCTATAGCTGTATTTTCCCAAAGTTTCCTGTTTAAGGCACTGTGGACCACTGTCCTATACCAGTGCAACACCCACACACATAACATTTCCAGTGCCACCACACAGCTGGCAGCTGCACATGTGAGTAGTACCACATCATGGTTGTTACATAACAGAGGTCTTGTCAACAAGGGAAATTTCATGTGTTTCTAAGCAGGGGTATAGCCTGTATGAATTGCCACCAGCTTAAACATGTGTTGCTTTGACATTACAGGTTGCCATGCTTGATGGGGGTCATCATCACAAGGTTAAATTCTCCCCAGTAGAGCATGACATTCTGCTGCAGGTCATCCATGAACATGGACAGTTATCAGAAACTCTAGCATAGGAGATCTGATTGTGTCTTTCGTGTGCATGTCTGGTGGGACCTTATATAACAAATCAGTCAGTCAGTGGCCAAAATCAGACATTTGAACAAGTTCATAGGGTCACCAATTAAGCAGGCACATAATAAGTCAGTCCAACTGATAAAGGAGCTGAGGGCCACGTGGGGAGTCTGCTAACAGTGTCATCATTAACAGACATGAAGGAGCTCTTAACACTTCATAGGATCATAGGATCAAAGGAGGTTACTGGGCTATTGGCCCTGAGGTCCTTATAAGCCTAGCCAAGAGTTTACCCCATGTTTATACAAATCAGCACCACTTCTGTCTGCAGTCCAGACAGTTCAGGTATCCATGTTGGAGTTTTGCACTTTGTTACCAAATTTAATCATGTGCTTCGAGTATCAGTTGATTATGCTTCAGGTGGGCATGTCTGAACAGGTTTGTCATCAAAATGTCATATATCAGTTACATGACCTTGGAAGGGTGAAAGGCATTTTCCCAAGGTGTCATAACATTGATTTTTAAAATGATGAATCTACAAGAAAAAATGCTAGTGTGCATTCGCTCTTGTGGATTCATTATTTTGAATGGAGATCGCACTATAGTGGGGATTAGGAAATTTATCCTTTTGTTCACTGTAGTACACTCTTGGAGTTTGTATATATATATAAGTAGCAGGGGGTGTGGGGGTGCAGCCTTCCCACATGGGAGTGCAGGGGGGCTTGCCCCCCTGCAAAATGCTCATAGCACATAACCGGAAGTGTAGGTATTTTCAGTAAAGTTGACATTTCTGACTTGTCAACTTTCCTTAATTCCCACTTCCGGTTATGTGAATGATCTGTTATTGGATTTTACGACATTTCTGGTCGCATATATGAACATTCGCAAGATTTTGATAGTAAACCATCTGACCATGTGGTACTATTTGCACTACTTGCCTGACTCAGGGTCATAAAACTAAGGAGCATGGCTTCTTTGTTGTTATTGGAACATCAGGTATACAGGTAGAATGACAGTCTACACAAGGTATATAATATAGGAGTACTGTCACTAGACTGAGGATGTTGGTGAACGGGTCATGCTGGGTAGTGATTATGTGTTTTCACAAACACTGTGTTGTCAGGTTCCTCCACCATGAATTTGAGCCCTATGATAATGACGGCCAAATCCTGACACAGTCAGGAGTTGCACTTTCAGTGGTAGACTCAGGTAATGGGATGGGCATATCCCCACCTCCCCCCAGACACAGATATAGCTCATTGGTCTGTACAACCCACTCCTTGGAGCCATGATGACACCTTAAGATGGGATGAGGCCAACACATCAGCCTAGGGAGTGCCCTTATGTCTAGTGTCAGAGTCGCTCTCTGTTGCTTCCAACACCATTAAACATGAGGAGAATTCAGAGATCAGCATGCTGGTGGATGACCATGCCATGGTTACTGAGCTACTTCTTATCTGAGTGTCTGTAGGGCCACTGCACAATAATTGTGCAGGACCATTGCATAGGAACAGG